>NC_090445.1:722393661-722593933 GCF_031143425.1 Pleurodeles waltl
AGGAGTCCTCAAGCTGGGAGTCCCTATTACAACCAAAGCAACAAAGTTTTCCAAACTTAGTCAGACCAGACATCTCACGATTTTTACTGGCTGTTCACAAACATCAAGGGGGTAAAACTTTCAGTTTACACAGCACAAATGCACTTACCCCTCGGCTTTGGCCACTGCAATGGCCAAATCTAAGGACCTAAGGACAAAACAAAGACCAAAATTTGTGGGCGCGACCCACCAAATACTTAACTAAGGATGTCTTCTTACACCAACAGAGGCCCGTCTATCGTCTCGCTTTACCATACATCATCAAAGAAAGGGCCAAGGCAGGGCGGCAGTCAGGGCAGCAGTCGTCAGTAGCCGTCAGGAAGGAGTAACCGCGCTGAAAAAGACCTTCGGACCACTTCGACATACAGGGGTCGCTTGACGTGGCTCGCGATTCCTCCAGAATTTTCTTGCGGGGTTCCTCACGACCTTCAGGCAGAACCGGTACCGCTGAAGCCGCCCCACGTTGGGCGCCAGTTGAAGAACCAGAACCTTATGGGCCTGGCGGCGCAGGGTACGCCTGAAATCTCCTTGGATTCACCTGCCTCAACTAACAGAGACACGGGACACTCTGTCAGGCGTAAAAGATCAGATTTTATTAGCTGCAGCTAGTACAGTTGTCCCAGAAGTACACAAGGTATGTTCTCAGGAGACTGCCACTTTACTTTGTGGCGCACAATCTTATATACCGTATAAAAACCATTTATTAACTACATACACTCCCAGAACACATAGAAAGGAGCCAGTAAGAATAATGTAAAGATAGAACAGAGCCAATAGAAATGTCGGAAAACAAGACAGCACCAATAGAAGGAATTGGAAAACAAAGTATCAAGTGACTTAAGGTTGCCTCCCCTCCAGCTGTGTTTGTCACCCCTCCCTTGAACTAATTCATTAACCGATCCACAACGAAGTTGCATGTGGTGTGATAAGTTTGTGTGCGTTTGGAGGACAGTTGTGAAATGAGAGAATACTAGCAAAGGACAGCGAAGGCCAGACAATAAGATAAGATCGGCGGAGAATAGTGTGAGCCTACAGATAGTTGAAACAAGGATTAGAAAACCAGACAGGGATTAGTGTACTCGGTCAGACCTTAATACCAGCCTTGTAAAGATAGAGGCAGAAGGCTGTTTTGAACACCATGTTGCAGAATAAGCAGAAAAGGCAGAATGGACTTCGTTCGCTGTGCTGCCTGAGTGAAGGCAACATAAAATGGCGGCGGGCCACAAAATGGCGGGTCGATACGATCGTATTAAAAATCGAATTTCCTCACTACTCCAATGCACTCTACACCAAGTCCACTCCAATCTGTGCTACTCCAGGGTATGCCACTCTATTTGACGCCACACTATGCCACTCCAGTGCACTGCACTCTCTGCCACTCCTTTCTACAACTGTCCACTCCATTCTTCGCCATTCTACTCTATGACACTCCACGCCACTAACTTTTAACCATGCCGAACAGCAGCCACACTGGTGTACATCATGGCTAACACACATTGGCAAAGCCAATAGCTCTTGCATGAGTGAGACCTATTGGCTTTGCCAATGCTTGTATTCACTAGCAGTAGCAAGGGCGGCAAATGTGTTTCTGCTCAAGGCACTACTGGAGCAAGGAGCGGCTCTGCTTGTGTATCACCTAGTTTTTAATGGAGAGATAGCAAAAAAGACAAATCAGCAAAATAATGTACGTCAATCAGCTAAATAAAGAGATTTTTGAGGTAATAGACCCGTTGATTGAAACAAGACATTAGTTAACTAAAAAAAGAAGTCAAGTAAACTAATTATCCTTCAATTTCTTTGCCATGAAATGGCTGACTCAACACATTTCTCTCATCTATAATTACAATCTCAAAGCCACTCATGAACATACTGTCTTCAGTATTGGCCGTTCACAGATTACAGCTGAACTCCCACAATTCTGCAGAGAACAACATTGTGGTGTCACCTGAACTATGTGTAGGCAGCAGCCTTCATCAGAACATTAATGGTAGAAAAAGTAGATTAATTTGTACTGTAAAAGCTAAGAAGTACGGGGACAGAACAGTGGATACAACATGCAGTGTTCCTAATGTACCATCAGACTATGGGGGTCATTCCAACTTCGGCGGGCGGCAAAGTTCCCCCGCCAGAAGACCGCACCGCGGTCAAATGACCGCGGCGGTCATTCTGACTTTCCCGCTGGGCGGGCGGGCGACTGCCAAAAGGCCGCCCGCCCGCCCAGCGGGAAAGACCCAGCAACGATGAAGCCGGCTCCGAATGGAGCCTGCGGAGTTGCTGGGGTGCGACGGGTGCAGTGGCACCCGTCGGGATTTTCAGTGTCTGCTAAGCAGACACTGAAAATCATTACGGGGCCCTGTTAGGGGGCCCCTGCACTGCCCATGCTAGTGGCATGGGCAGTGCAGGGGCCCTCAGGGGCCCCACAACACCCGTTCCCGCCATCCTGTTGGATGGCGGGAAGGGGGTCGGAATCCCCATGGCGGCGCTGCTTGCAGCGCCGCCATGGAGGATTCCTATGGCCAGGGAAAAACCGGCGGGAAACCGCCGGTTTCCCTTTTCTGACCGCGGCTTTACCGCCGCGGTCAGAATTGGCCAGGAAGCACCGCCAGCCTGTTGGCGGTGCTTCCGCGGTCGTTGGCCCTGGCGGTCCAAGCTACTGCTGCCCACAAAGTGAAACACTGCATTGATCGTTCACTGTAACAACATGTCAGTCCTAATATTTGGCATGTCCTTTTACACACACAACCAGGCCCATGTGTTTCAAGGCCCTAGCTAGAGGTGCTATACCTTCTCTCTCTACCGCAGTCACCTCTCTGCACCTAACTGCTCTGTTTTTATCTCGCCTCCTCTCTTGTCCCATCTCTGTAAACCTCACCTTTCTTCCACTCTTTCTGCTGGCTTTCTAAATCATCTCCCCACCTCATCACTCTGTCTCTCGTAATACTCAGTGTCTCATGTCTCTCTCTATTCTCTCTCTACATAACTGTAGGAAGCTGGCTCTGTATATACTATATCAAAATGAGATACAGGCCCTCATCACAACTTCCAAAGACCGCCGAAGCCGCCAGCTTCAAAATACCGCCAGTGCTGGCAGTCTTAAGACCGCCCTAATACGACTGATCTCTGAATTCTGCCCGAAATCGAATTCTGAGACAAGTCGTGCTGGGGGTCAGCAGTGCAGAGTCAGTACCGCCACGCCAAAAAACAGGCCACATACCCTTGGGCACTGTAACAAGGGGCTTGAGCCTTTAAGGCTCATCACCAGGTGTTACAATCCCTGCAGGGGGGAGGTGTGAAGCATCACCACCCAGTGTAGGCTTTGTTTCTGGCCACAGAGAGCACAAAGGCTCTCAACCCCATGGTCAGAAACTCACAGACCGGCCAGTCCTGCACTAGAAGTTTGGCTAAAATGCAGGGGGCATCTCTCAGATGCCCTCTGGGAGCATTTTTCAATAAATTTAACACTGGCATTAGTGTGGGTTTATTGTGCTGAGAAGTTTGATACCAAATTTCCCTGACTTCAGTGAAGCCATTATGGAGCTGTGGAGTTCGTAATGACGAATTCCCAGCCCATATACTCAGTATGGCCACACTGCGCTAACAATGTCTAAGAATGGACTGTAATGTTGGGAATGCTCCTATGGTTGAACATTACAATCTTATGAAACATGCCGATGGATTTGGCTTGTGGATACAGTTAAAAAGGGTCTGAATCAACAGGTGGAATGGGAAATACTGGCAACATCATAGATAGACTATCTTGAACAGAACAGTCAATGTGATGTATTCCACATAGAGGGTTATGGATCTTAACTGCCTTTCATGGTTCTGTGCCTGCAATTGCAGACACTGAATCGATATCTAGCAGTTCTACTAAAGAGCGTATAGTCCCTTTCAGGATTTACTATTGTGTCCTTTTCTTTCTTATGGTTGACATGAGAGCTGTGAGTCCCTTTGTCTGTACTTTCATTACTGGCATTTAGTTGTATTGGTTGTTGTGGTTGCTGGCTAATAATGCCCTGAGAATAATTGGTTGGGTCAATCTTTTCTTTCTGTTCAATGGATAAGCTAGACTTTCAGGCTACCTACAGCAGGGTCGTGAAAGTAGATTTAGTATCGGAGAGCATTTAGGTGAGCCATTACTACATTTCAAGACGGCCGCCACAGTTAGTGCATTGGTCGTGTGAGATGTGACTACCTGAATGCTCTGTAATAGGGAGACAGACAGCATGTGTATGTTACTAACATGGACTGAGCTGATGGCCCAGATGGATATTTTATTTATTAACTTAGTGAGGTCCACAACAGTATACTTACCGAAATTACAACAGTCTCCAAACTCTGGGTATTAGTTAGGCATTTTTACCAGTTTAAGATGGCCGCTACAGTCACTGGATAGGTCACATGACCTTTCACTTCCTTATTTAAACTCACCGAAAAGGCCAGCAATGTTTAATTCTGACTCGCATGTGTTGAGCGGATGCGGACGGAGACAGACGCTAGCTGTCCCATTTTTAAAAGGTATGAGTACGTTGCAATGGAGGCAGCATTTTTCCAGAGTTCATGTTGTATGACGGTTAAGCAATTTGAATATTTTAATCTTTGTGGATTTGCTTACTTGCCCTTTTAGGTTGAAGTCCCCTAGTGTGTTGCTAGAGTCTATTTTTGCAACCTGTTGTAAGTAGCAGAATATAGCTATTCTGGTTGGGATCCTGACGCAGTGTAGTTTATGGTGCATGTTTGCTATGTTTTTAAAGTGTTTTTTTACTTTTCTTGTCATATAGGTGGAGGCTTATACTGGTAACCACACCTGTGTTTATGGGGGTTTCTTGGGTCCAACAGGCGGTACACATGGAGTGATTTGATAGATTGCACGTACTCTTTTATAATTAATTTTCCTTATGTGTAGGTATTATTTAACAACACTCAGTCCTGATGATGGTCTCATGGACCTCTGACTGCCAACACAGGCTGAAACGTCGACATTACCTTCTCATTTGAAAAGCTGAATTGAAAGTCCATGATATTGCTTGAACTGGGATTGAAAACCGGACAATTATCGTGCAGGACTGTGTCATGAGGAGGGTTATAACCCCTTCCATGATCTTCTGTTGGGATTCATTCTTATGATCTAGGGGGGTTATATACACTGTTGTTGTGTATGAGATAGACATTTGTTGGATTTGTTGTAAAAAAAATTGAATTTCCTTTATCCTATTGAGTAAGTTATTGGATCTCAACAGTACAGAGCTGTCTTGTTCATTAATTGAAGACTGGATCATATGTACACATACTATATTTAAACATTTCCTCTAGGAGCATTTTTAAGTGGGGCATTATATGCCCATAAGTCACTGATATAGTAATCACCAGTTTGCCCCACCTTCCTTGTGCTCAACAATGCCAGTTTTAGGGAGATAGGGAGAATGCCCTACCCACCCCCCCAGGAGTTTCAGGCGGGTGGTAGTGTCCAGGGGCCTAAACTCGAGTTTATTGGTCAGTTTGTAAGGTGGGGGGTTTGTACCTTTTATAGGGTTTGGGTGACCATCACCGGGCGTCATTTATGACAGGTATGCACTGGCTGCTACGGTCAGTGGGAGTCAAAAATTTGTCATGCGACATTTGTGAATTCAAAAGTTGTCTGAGATACCTGCGTATTGTCTGGTTGCCATTTGGTAAGGGTTCATATTCCTTAAGCGCAGTTACGTGAAGTTTTAAAGGAAGTATGTCTGCACAGGAAGAACGTGTCCACTAAGCCCTAGCGATCCTGAGGGAAGCAGGAAGGGCTGACTTGTTGGCGGAGGGAGCCCTGAGTGCATCGCAACGGCATAGGCAGCCAGCGGGTGGGGTCGCAGCAGCAGTGCTAGCCTGCGGCTCGCAGGAGGATGTTATCCCAGGGGACGAAGGCTTCAGGGGGAGGGCTCAGAGGACGATTGCGGGCCCACCATCATGGGCCGTTGTCTGCTACAAGGTCCAAATTCACAGGTGGGGAAAAGGTGCTGCACTGGGTGGTCTTTTCAATGCTGGGGCCGCTCTGGAGGTGATCGTGCAGCCGGGCCAGGGAGCCCTTGAGGTCCCCCAGTGATGGGAAGAGGCCGGGTGTGGTGGGCAAAGCCAGGGAGGAGGGAGGCCCCTTGGAAAACTCTTGTCTGGGGGGCTGGATGCAAGGTCTTCGGTGGTGAGGCAGGAGGGGGAGGTGGGAGGTTTTTCTGGTGGAGTGAGAGGTGTTCATGAAGTGAAGACCCCCACTGGGGCTAGAGACCCAGTTCTGGTGAGTTTGTCTGCAGGTCAGCAGGGGTCGGTCTTTGAAGGAACCAGACAGGTGGCGACCCCTGGGGGTAGTGATTTATCCGCCTGAGTAGAAAGGCTGTTGAACCCAGGGGATGGTGCTCCTTTGATGGGTTGAAGTGCTAGGAGGAGGCTAGTGAGGGGCAGAGTGCAGGTGACTAGGCCCCTACAGTGGTATAGTTGGAAGGTGATGTTTTTGGGGATGGAGGCCCAGGACGGTGGGTGTGGTGTTATGACCCTCCAGTGGTAGGGCCTCCTTTGGCAGGTCAGGGTAAATTTGTGAGCAGTCAGGTATTGCAGGTAGGTCCAACACCATCAGCAGCATTCCAGCTGAAAGAGTCTAGTACGGCATTGGATACTCAGCCTGAGGTCAGAGCTTGCGTCAGTGCAGCCGGCTCTGGTACAGCGTTGAACCCATTAGAGAGATGGCAGGTTACAAGATCTGCGTCCATCTTGCCTGGTTTAACGCCTCACAGGATTTATATGATGCACAGTTTGGAGATGGTAGTTTGGGTGATGGCGAGGTGCCTGGCACCAGTAAAGGGTGCGGTGTGAGCGGGGCAATAGCAGAATGGGAATTGGACTATGAGGAGGAGGAAATGAAGGAGGGGGAAATTGTGGAGGAGCGAGAGTGTGAATGGTGTGCGGCCACACCGGGTGGAGGTATGAGGCGAGGGAGTACTAATGGGGAGAAGAGGCTTGGTGTTTTACAGACCTCAGCAGAGTTGTCGAGTAAGACGGTGGAGAGTATGACAGAGTCGAGATCTGTGCCACAGTGGAAGGCTTTAGTGCGGGCCCCAAACCTGAGGCCAGTTAAGAGCACGCAAAGGGACAAAGGGGGGAGGGGGCAGTGGAGGTTGGGATACAGGCAATGGGGAAGGATATGCAACCTCTGCAGGGCCAAGGTATTTGTTTGCGGAAGGGTAAGTATGTTCAACATCAAGACATAGGTATGAAGTCAGAGGGGGAGAGGACACACGGCGAGATGGTGCAGGTGGGGTCCATAAGCAAGAGCAGGATGGGGCGGGGGAGAGCAAGCAGGATACAGACAAGAAAGAGAGTAAGGACATTCGGTGTGGGCGCACCTGATGCTGGTTACCAAAGAACAGATTTGGAAATTGGAATAGATAGAGCTTTTTTAAATTGCTACACAGAGAGATCAGGGTCAAGGATGGTTTGAAGGAGGAGGCATATGAGCTCTCGCGCTGGCCGAGGGTCCAGATAAATATTGAAAACTGAACTGCAGAGTTTCTTAACTACGCAGGTGTTTATTGCGAAAAGTACCTGGAGAGGTGCGTCACACTCTTTAAATATTTGGATGTGGTGCGTAAAGCTCGGGTTACTTTTGGGGCATGGCATGAGTGCACTACGATGAGTAATTTAGGGTGTGCTTGGCAGAGGACGCGGACGGAATTTGGGGACAATTGAATAATGAGTTTTTGCAGACTATCACGCCCAACAACTTATACGGCGAGTGGTTGGCCTATGATCTACAACCACTTTTGTGGATGCCCCACCTCGGAGGGGTGCAGGCAGCAGGTAGAGGACAGGCGGGAACCTCAGGGGCGTGCTTGTCCTATACACAGGGAACAGTGCTGGTGAGAATACTGTAAATACAAGCATGAGTGCTCAAAATGTGGGGACAAGCAAATGCTTACCCAGTGTGGACCACAGAACAGGGGGTCTCTCAGGCAGGTGGACAGGGCTCTGGACATAGCAACCACAGAAGGGGGTTAGGGCATCAGCAGGCTATAGGAAAGGGCTCGTACTCTGGTTACGACAGACAGCTTTCAGTATTGGCTACATCATGTGGGTTCGGCAGGTGAATGAGAGTTGTTGGGGCCTGGTTTTGTTGAGGGTTTTGATTTGTGTTACGAAGGGCCACATGGGTGGCAATGGGCGGAAAATCTCAGGTCGGTTAAAGGGCAGGAACATTTGGTTTGGAACAGGTTGATGCACGAAGGGAGGATGGCAGGCCCCTTTAAGGATTGGCCTTTGGACAATTTCGGATTTCCCTGATTGGTGTGGTGCCTAAGAAAGAACTGGGGTAATTTCAATTGATTTATCACTTGTCTTCACCAAAGACACTGTCGGTAAATGACTTTACCCCCGAAGCTTGCAGCCATGTGCATTATGCATTGGTGGACGTGAGACAGCGGCACTGGTGAATCAGTTGGGGCAAGGAACGTTGATGGCCAAATGTGATGTGAAAACGGTCTTTTGCTGGTTTACCCGGCAGATTATGAGTTGTGGGGTTTACAGTTAGGAAGGTGTTTTTTTGTTGACAAGGCCCTTCCAATGGGTTTTCTGTTTCTTGTTCACTGTTTGAGTCTTTTAGTTCATTTCTACAAAAAATGTTGTTCAGGTGGTAGGAAGAGACACCATGACACTTGGATGATTTCTTTGTGGCTGGTGTAGCGGGGACCCAGGACTGCCATGGAAGTTTGGATTTGTTCAAGGATTTGATGCACAATTTGGGGGTCCTTTTGCTTTTAGAAAAGACAGTGGGACTGGTGCAGGTCATTAGGTTCCAGATGTGGAGTTGGACTCTTGTAAAATGGAGATCATATGCCGAGGGTAAGAAGCTCTGCTGCCTTGAATTGTTGTACAAAGCTCTCCAGAAAAGTAAGGTACATGTGAAAGACATTCAGGTCCTATTGGGGCATTAGAATTTCACTTGCAGGGCTGTTCGCGTGGGGAGAACTTTTTGCAGGAGACTGGGGTGGGCGCTCTCTGGGTGAGCTTACCTCATCATCATCTCTGCCTAACGGCTGGGGTGAAGGAGGATTTGAGGGTTTGGCATATTTTTTGGGAAGAATTTAATGGGGTACGCATGGCAGGTTTGGGGGAAGAGATGGAATGGTCCATCCAATTGTTCTCTGATGCAGCAGGAGGACTCAGTTTTGGGCTCTTTTGGCAAGGCCAGTGGTGCGTAGAGGAGTGGCTGGAAGAGTGGAAGGGGGGAGCAGAAGTATTGCTTTTACTCAAGTTTTTCCCACTGGTGATGGTGGTCTGTTTGTGGGGGCGATGATTTGCTAACAAGCAAGTTTTATTCAATGTAGACAATATGTCAGTAGTACACATGGTTAATCGGCAGTCTGCACGAGAACCAATGGTTTGGAAGATATTGCATGTTTTTGTACTGGAATGGTTGCAAGCGAATGTTACGTATAAGGCGAGACATGAATGGGTGTGGATATTGTAATTGTCTATGCTCATTCTCGTTTTCATCGGACCAAGTTCCGTGGGCTTGCACCGTGGGCAGAAGAGACAAAAACGGAGGTTCAAGCTCTGCTACTGGGCTACCTTTCGGGATCCACGGGGCAGGCGTATCAGCCGGCGTGGGAGGAATTTCTCCGGTCTGGGGCTAAAAGACACGGTGCGAAGACGTGGGTTATTGCGGTGGAATGATGTGGTGAATTTCATATTTGATTTGATTGACAAAGGACTGGCTAGGATTGTGTTCTTCTGAAAATTGTTTTGGAGTTACGAACCTACAGAGGAGGATATGAGGAAAAGAATGCTGGAGGGTTGGGCTCGTGAACGGGGTAAGGGTATAAAAGTGAGGAGGCCTCTCACATTGGATATACTGAAGAAGGTCATATTGGCTCTCCCAAGTGTATGCTTCAATGAGGGAGACTATTTGCCATCATAATGGTGTGGCTCTTTTTTGGTGCCCTTAGGGTCACAGAGGTGGTAGGATCCAAAGTGCGCAAAGGAGTTCAGAGGGGGGATGTGATGGTGCTTCCTGAGTCGGTGCAGGGCTGGATACCGCATTCCAAAACTGATCAGTTGCAAAGGGGTACGTGTGTGTCAATGAGGAATATTTGGATTCAAGCATCTGAGGTGAGATGGTTGGGTTGGGCAGGGGAAGGGAAGGGGTGCGTTTGTTTCTGTGACCCAGGTTCTGGAGGTGTTGCGCAAGGTGCTCTGTTTCCTGGGTTACAGCGCGCATGAGTTTGGCACCCATTTGTTCTGGATCGGCATGGCAACGGAGGCAGAAGCACGGGTTGGTAAACAGAGGATATATGATAGGTGGGGCGCTGGCGCTCAGACTGCTACAAGCGCTACTTGCAAGCAATTGGATATTTGGCAATCATCATTAACATGCGTTTGTTCACTCCAAGGATGCGTTGAGGGCTACGGGCAGGGCCACACTGAGGTTTGGATATGTGGCCATTCCTATGTCAGGTGGGCAGCGAGACATGCGGACACCAGGAAAGGTGGCTACCAGCTGGGATTCCCGGACATGTTGGTTCAGGTCATATGGTTTGGGATAGGTGGCATGTGCTGGCATGAACTGCTACCAAATTTGAATTTTCTAAGCAAGCGTACGTCTTGTCCTGATCTTTTACTTCTGCACTTATGAGAAAGTGACCTCGTGAAGATGAAAGGTTTAGCACTGGTAAAAGTGGTCAACACGATTTGCTTCAACTTAAGGCCGTCTGGTCAGACACTATGGTGGTACTGATAGAACTTATGCCACAGAGGTATTGGAGGGGTGCTGTAAAGCCAGGGGCAGTTGACAGAGCTCACATGAAAGAGAACAGGGAGCTCAGGACATTTTGTAGAGCAAACAGTTTCTTTTTTCCTGAGCATCATGATATCAGATGTGAATCAGTTGAATTTTTCTGGGAGAAGGGGGTGCATCTTTCAGTTTTTGGGGTTCTACTATACCTTATGCAAATTTGAGGGATCATAGCTGAGTTGTTATACTTGCTGATCGGGGTGTAAAATGGAGGGAGAAGGTTTTGGGCAGGGCAGAAAAACTCTGTTGGGCTTTGCTTTTCTGGTAGTAGGTTCTTGGTAAGTTCAAGGAGCTCTAACAGAAAAGTTGCACGGTTAAATACATAGTTGAGAATTTGGAGGGGTGGGGAGGGGTAGGGGTTTACTGAACAGAGGATCACAACAAAGTCAACAGCAAATCTTTGAGACAAGAAGTGGGGGATGTAGTGATACGAGTGGCAAGAGTGGTGTTTGGAAGTTTGATTGACAGGAATTGGAAGAGATAATTAGGGGAGGGTTTTTTGATAGCTATATTTATGTATAGTAAGGCCGTGAGAATATTATATGTAAGGCGTTAGAGCCATGCATTGTATTGATTTTAGGAATGCACCTGTCTCATTAAAGTGGCCTTTTACACACTATTGGGAGTATATGGTTAATAGATGTGCTGTCCTACCCGAATTACACTGCATGTGGGAGGCTCCGGAGGGCTTCCCCTGACGTCCATTAGAATCCTACTAAATACCCCCGTCTGACTGTTCACCAAACACAGGTTTGTGCACCCCACTCCGTTACTTGCCTGAGGCCGCAACTCTGGTTTAGAGCCACAGCGGCCTCGCCTGTATCACCTTTGCCGGGGGTACATTGCGTGTAGCTCTCTCCCTCAGACTGGATCTCCAACTTCTCCTGCAGGTGCTCTGGCATCCCTGGGGTCTCCGATGCCAGGATCAGTGCCGATGTTGGTGGTAACTCCTACTCTGATGGCCTGTCCCAATGGTGTCCTTCTGGTTGCTCTTCCTCTTGAAGGGTGTCTACTCGCTCCCTTTCATCCTCAACTTCTTGGGTCTGCTCTCCTGCATCCTGTGCCACTGCTTTCTCTGCTGCTTAATCCCACGGGGTCCACACCAGAGAAGGTTTCTGCTACATCCTTGACCTCCAAGCCACACTCCCTCACTCCCATTTATCTATACTTCCCCATACTCTACCGCTTTCTGTACTTCACCACTTCCTATACCTCTTTTCTTTATCTATCGAATTATCTCCACCTCCCAGCTATCTTTCTACCTGTGATCCATCTCTCTCAATAACTTACTCATTTCTTGCAACTTCCTTTTCCCTACTTGTGCCTTCTTTTTCCTATCATTACCTTCTCTCTCCAGCATCTTTCCAACACCTCCTCTATTTCAATACACCCTATCTACCTCACCTTTCTCTCTTTATTCATTTCTCTCCCTTACCTCTCTGTTACTACCTTGCGATCTGGACCTCACTGCTCTCTCTACTTCACTTTCCATTCTCCCTGTCTCTCTCTACTTTTCTCTTTACCTCATTGCCTTTGCCTAATATTTAATACCGCTTATCATATCAACTTCACCACTCTTTGCCTACATTGCACCTTGTTGGGATGGAAAAGCCCCCTGTACCCCTGCCCTGTGTGCCCAACTATACTGTTGTCTGGTTCCCTAATGTTGACTTTTTTGTCATAGATGAACACAGATCATGTGTGTGCGCCATGACATAGGTGTCTCGCATGGATTACTGTCTTGTTGAACCGGATGGGTCCCCAAAGTGCTGCCCTTACAGTGGTGAAAGGCTATTGCCTTCACAAGGAGTTACGCAGCACAAGTGTGGTGGTGGCAGCATACTGTATAGTGATCAGTAGTAGTGAACAGGACATTTTACCCTGTGTCCCTGGAGTGAAGCCCACAGGCTCACTCCCATTTTTACAAGTTCTGCTGCTGTGTGCTTAACTCACACAAGAAATCAAAGAAGAGGGACCGGGAGGTTACTGGTCCAGTGTACGGTCTCCCAAATGAAGTCCCCAGTCCCGAGTTGGGTGGAATAACCCTTATATTGGAGAAGTCTTTTTCATAATTTTTGGTCCTGATGAAGCGTCAGTGGACCCTATTGGGCCAATAGACGCGAAACATGTAGACCCATTGTCAAGTGGAACCACAATTGGTCTAATCCTCTTGCTAAATACGCTGAGAGCTTGTGAGCATTATCACTCACCCTTTGGCTCTCGCTTTGTTTTTAACCTTGGTCTCCATCTTCCCAATACCGATTAAACTCATGATGATTATTTTCAGATGGATAACCAATTTTATTATCTTCTCTCCATCACTACTTGAGTATTGAATTCTATTACTCATTCCATCTGTAACACGGTTAAGAGCTCCCTCTGGGGAGCCCGTTAGGCATTGCATCACCGGCCTAACGAGGAGCTTTCCCGATGATGAAAGTGGACATCCAATGTGATGCTTGAGGGTACTCGCTCCTGTAGTAATAGGTTCCCTATATTTTTTCTTAGTTTGGAACAGTGTACTTCTTTTTGTTCTAGTGCTTAACTCACTCCTGGTCTACATCAGGGAGCTATGGAAAGGTGTGTGTGATGGGAACATGTGCTGAGTGCATGTGTGCTCACAAGAAGTAGGCTATACAAGGGTGGTACAGTGCATACATGCTAGCAGTGTGTGTGTTTAAAATAACATGCTCTGGTAGAATACAGAAAGGCTGCAGTACTGAACAGTGTTGCACAGATGAATACATTTGCTGCATAATACATGCAGATGACAGTGCTGTGAAGTAAGTGTGCTGTGGATGTACACTGAGGGCAATTGTGCCTGCACTGGTACATTACATGGAGGACCTTGGGTTCCCTTTTAGGAAGCTCAGGCCTGCCTGGTGGAAAACATGAGTAGAGGGCCCCCCAGACAGATATGTGCATTGCTCCATTCCTGTAAGCTGGAAGGCATTATGTACTGGAGGGTGGGAGAGCCAAGTTCTCTCTGTGCATTTCAAAGGGCTCTTTGATTCAATGAGAGGTCACAAGGAAGGGACCTGAACACATCTCAGGAAGAAAGAGTTGGGGCTGATAATGAAATCATAAAGAGTAGCGTTGGGGGGGCAGGATTAACCTTGTGATGCACATATCACTGTGGCTGACATTCAGGTGTGAACTCTTGAGACCCCACCAATCTTTTTGTGTGTTAATCAGCTTCGGAATCCTATCTGCTGTGACAGACATCCTCCAGGAGGACGAATGAAGGGATAATATGTATTCATAGAAGCAGAACCCCACCATAAAACGTCAAAGACTTGGGGCCAGATGTATCAAACTTTTTTGCATTCGCAAAAGGTGCAAATTGCAAAATTCGTCTTTTGTGAATACAAAAATGCCTTTCACGATGTATGAAAGGCATTCGCAGTGCAATTGTAAGGAATCGCAAAAATAGCGATTCCTTAAAAGTGCGACCCCATTTAAAGAATCGCAAATTGCGATTGTCTAAATAGGAAATCGTAAATAGGGAATTCCTATTTGCGATTTCCAAAGCACACGTATTAAGCATTTCCTAAGTGCGAATTGGGCATTTAGGAAATGCAAATACCACAAACTCAAGTTTGGTGGGTAAACATGTGCAATTTTTAAAAATGCATTACAAATGCATTTTTTAAAATGACATGTAGCGCACACATGCCACTAGGGCATGTGAGTGCTTCACATGTGTGCAAATATTTTTTTGGGGTGCATCAGAGGGGGCCTTAGGCCCCCAGCACCCTGGGGTTTGCATTACCTAATTTTTAAATTCCTAACTGGAATTCGCAAATTGGGAAATGCAAAACCATTCGCACCTATGGGCCTACAGGCCCATAGGGATGAATGGAGTTGCATTCTCTAATTGTGATTCAGTAATAGCGATTGAGAATTTTAAGGAATCGCTATTACCGAATCGCAAATTTCATACATCCCATTTTGCATTAATTAAATAGCGATTTCTTAAAATTCTGTATTTAAGAAATGCAAAAACGGATCTTTGATACATCTGGCCCATATACACTAAGGTGGTTATTATGACATTGACGTTGACTGTTAAAGTGGCGTAATACCGCCAACAGGCTGGCGGTAATTACCGCCAAATTAAGATAATGTCGGTGAGAACTCCTATAGACAGCCAATGTACCACACCAACCACCACGGCGGTAGCAATCAACAGCCAGGTACCGCCCACCATATCATGACACAGCAATCCGCCACGATTTCCAGGGCAGTACCAACGCCATCAATAGCCTGGTGGAAACACATCACAGAAGACCAAAGACTCACCAACAGAGACACAGAGAAGATCAACGCTGCCATGGAACCAGAACTTCAAGTCTTCCCTATGCTCTTCTACGCCATGCTCCAACTGGAACACCAATGACAGTGAGTACAGCTGCCTAGCACACAATGGAGGGAGGGAGAAAAAGGAGAGTGAAACACACATGCAAGACACGCACCATTTACACACACACCATACACACAACCAGCTGCAGAGGAAAACCAATGGCACAGGATACACTGCATAATAATACAAGGACTACAGGTCGGCAGGACTGAGATTGTAATAGCATGTCAACAGCCACCATATAAACCAATTGGAGAACAAAGATAAATGAACAATTGTTTAGAAAGGGCCAATGCCCAGTCCAAAGTACATAAGGCCCACATTGCCACAGGGCACAGTCCGAGCCCCAACTGGATCCTGACTAACTCCACACAAAACTGTGCAGGGGCAACATCTCAGAAGTGGACAGGCACCTCAGGGGGAAGCGGAGTGGGGGGCACATCAGCTGAGGTCGGAAACTTGCCCACTGGTTCTGGAGGGGCTCCATGCCCATTTCAGATTGCTCAGGAGTGCAAGGTCACAGTCTTTTAGGTGGGGAACTTGCCCATTGGTTCTGGAGGGGTCTCCATGCCCAATTCAAATTGCTGGGGAGTGCAAGGTCACAGTCTCTGATGTGGGGAACTTTCCCACTGGTTCTGGAGGGGGCTCCAGAAGCAGTGGGCTCCTAGTATAACAGTCCCTGGAGGGTGGCCTACATGCCCTCTGCTGATGGTAAGGGCTACTGTGTCTCTGCTGGGAGAGGTATCTCTTGTGCAGCCTCTACTGGAGGTGAGGGCTGCATTGTCTCTGCTGGGGGAGGTGTCTCCTGGGCAGCCTCTGCTGGAGGTGAAGGCTGCTGTGTCTTAGCTGGAGGTGAGGGCTCCTTGCCTTTCATTGGTGGTTGAGTGGGAACCTCTTCTGTCATTGGTGGTTGAGTGGGTACCTCTTCTGTCATTGGTGGTTGAGTGGGAACCTCTTCTGTCATTGGTGGTTGAGTGGGAACCTCTTCTTTCATTGGTGGTTGAGTAGGAACCTTACCCCTCCTGGCTGGTGGAGAGGGATCCTTCCCTTTCCTAGCTGGTGGAGTGGAGTGGAATCCTTCAGTTTCCTGGCTGGTGGAGTGGGATACTTCCCTTTCCTGGCTGGTGGAGTGGGATCCTTCCCTTTCCTGGCTCGTGGAGTGGGTTCCTTCATTGTCTTGCCTCCACGACTAGGCGGTGTCTCCACTGTCCCTGTGGACAGTTTAGCTGAGCTGCTGGGCTGGGTCATTGGGACCCTGCTCTTATGGGCAGGATTGGGGGAGGGAAGAGGTCAAGTTGGGCAAGGAAAAGCTTCTTAGGGACGGTGGGGCGGGATGAGGGAGGAGGGGTGGGAGTGGAGGTTGAGGGAGTGGTTGTTGGAGGAGTATGTCTGCTGGACATGGGTGCAGGTGCATGGGCAGTGTGCTGATGTGAGGTGGATGGCTGTTGGATGTCTAAGTGCCTCCGTTTGTGTCCTTTAGGAGGGGGGGAGACAGGGTGGGAGAGGACACAGGAGACGCGTGGATGTATGTTATGGATGTGTCTGTCTGCTAGTGAGGTGTGTGTGTTGCTTGGTGTGGTGATGCTGGTGGTGGCTGTCGAAGCAGTGCATGCAGGTGTGAGTGTGGACATGACTGCGAGGGAGGTGAAGGAGGAGGAGGAGGGGGAGACAGTGGAGGAAGTGGATGTGGATGTGTGTGCAACTGTCTGTGTGAGTGCTTGTGGACTAAAGTGTGGTGCCTGTGTTTGACTGTGCCACTCTTGTGTGATGTCTTATGTGCATGCTCGTCTGTTTGTGGGCATGGTATGGGTTGGGGTTGAGGAGACTGGGGCTTGGAAGTGGTAGTTGGAGGGGGGACGGTAGGAACAGGGACAATAGCTGCCATCAGAGATGAGGCCAGAGCCTGAATCAATCTCTGTTGGGTCGCCAATCCACTGTGGATCCCCTCCAGGAATGCACTGTATTGCTGCATCTGGGATGCCAGCCCCTGGATGGCATTCATAATATTTGACTGGTCTACAGGGATGTATCTCAGGAGGTTAATAGCACCCTCACTCAGGTCAGCAGGGCTCACTGGGGCAGGGCTTGAGGTGCCTAGCGTGAAGGAGATGCCCATCCTCCTGGGTGAGCGAGCACAGGCAACACGCTGAGGGGCTAGTGGGAGGGCGGTGTTGATACAGGGTGGTGGCTGTACCTGCAGCTGGGGTGGTCACAGAGGTGTCCGCCACCACCAGGAAGCTTTCATTGGAGGAGGTATCTGAGTCTGTGTTGTCAAGTCCTGACTCCGCCGTGGTGCTCCCCTTGCCCTCCCTCCCACTGGTTCCCTCAGCGTAAGTGGACTCTGCCTCCTGGGTCCAGTGGGATGCAGCTCCCTCTGTCGCCAGTGCCCCTGATCCTCTGCCAGATGATGCTAATGCACACATGAACAGGATGACAGAAAGAGAAAGGGGGGAGGGAGAGAAAGAGAGCACTGGGTCAATTACAGCACCTACACCACAGTTGGCATACACAGCACCGTCAGACACAGGGATCAGGCTTGAGCACTATGCATTGCACTGGCATTCAATTAGCTATATGCCACAGCAAGATGAGGGACAAACACTACCAAATGCACCCCTGCTGGGACCCACAAGGTCCTGACTGTCATTTAATGCAGCCGAGCTAGGTTACTTGCACTTGCCATACACCCATTCCCCTTGAGCTGGATCACGCTGCAATGTCTGTCCTGGCATTAAGGGGCACCCACTAACTCACACCCACCACCCAGATCCCATGCCACCTACCGATTATTGTAATAATGCCCACTATACTCACTCCCTTGTGGCTGCTGTGATGCCCTCAAGCGCCCATCCAGCTCTGGGTAGGCCACCGCCAGTATGCGGGCCATCAGGGGGGGTCAGGTTCCAATGGGCACTCCTTCCTCGTTGGGAGGCCATACCCAGCTGGACCTCCACGGTCTTCTGTGCCCAGTGTCTAGGGTCCTCCCACCGTTTCCTGCAGTGGGTGCTCTGCCTGCTGAAGACCTCCAGGGTCTGCATTTCCTTGGCGATGGCACGCACAATCCCTTCTTTTGATGGGTCTGGGCACTGACCTGCAGAGGTAATACAGACAGGAGGACAGCATTACATATACAATCCAGCCTGTCATACATATGTCCCACAAATCCCATTTCCAAGTCCATTGGCACACAAATCGCCTGGCGCACACCATGTACACAACCACCAGACATCCCACCCCCACATATGAAACGATGCCTGCACACACATCTCCATGCAACCTTCCCACATGCATTGTGCCCAAGGGTACTCACCTGTTGGTCTGGCGGCCCATACAGCTGTCCATACTGGGGTAGGACTCCATCCACCAAGCGCTCCAACTCCTCCAAAGTGAAGGCCACACGGTCACATGGGCCTTGGTAGGT
Source organism: Pleurodeles waltl (assembly GCF_031143425.1). NCBI lineage: Eukaryota > Metazoa > Chordata > Amphibia > Caudata > Salamandridae > Pleurodeles > Pleurodeles waltl. Next base: position 722,412,298 of record NC_090445.1, read on the forward strand.
TCCAGACACAGGTCACAGCAGCACACGCAGTGTAGGTGTTGTCCTGTGGAAAGTCAGGAATCAAGTGAGGTTATAGACAGAAAATGGCAGTCACGTCCGCGGCGGTGTACACCGTCACGTCCGCCATCTCCATTGGCCACTGTACTCCATAGAGCCCCATATTAGCCAATGAGGAACTGCACGGTGGTGCAAGACCGCCTTCCGCCGCGATGCCCAAAGTCGGTGGAGTTACCTCACTTCCACCTATCTCTACATACAGGACAGGCGGTCGCCAATTCATGGTGGTGGACTACATTCAGATCTTCCATAACTACGTCATTGCAGAAAATTGCACATACATTGCCATTCTCACTGTCTCAAAACATTAATGCTGTATGCACACTGAGGTGGTGGTCCCATTGCTCAAATTGTGACAGGCTACTCACTCTTGTGTCCCTCAGATACCTACCACTGCGGATGTATAGGAGGAGGAGACAAATCCCTGTGTACAGACCCCTTGTGGACTTGCTACACTGGAGCACATGCACATAATACTCACCTATAGACTGGACAGGGCCACAATAACAGAGCTGTGTGCACAGTTGGAGCCTGACCTGTTATCAGCTAACGGTCATCCCACTGGGATCCCCCCATTTTGTGCAGGTTCTATCAGTGCTCCATATCCTGGCAACTGGTCCTTTCCAAGTGACAGTGGGCTTGGCAGCAGGAATGTCACAGCCAGTGTTCTCAATCATGCTGGCAAGTGTATTGTCTGCCTTGGTGAAACACATGTGCAGCTACATTACTTTCCCCCAGGTGGAAGATTTGGCCACTGTGAAGGCAGGATGCTATGCAATGGGACATATACCCAATATTATTGGGGCGATTGATGGTACACATATTGCGTTTGCCCCCCCGCCAGAATGAACAGGTGTTCAGGAATCACAAGAGTTTCCACTCACTGAATGTGCAAATGGTGTGCCTGGCGGACCAGTACATCTCCCATGTCACTGCCAAGTATCCTGGGTTGGTGCATGACGCCTTCGTTCTGAGGAATAGCAGCATCCCAAATGTGACGGCCCAACTACAGAGGCACAGGGTGTGGCTAATAGATGAGCCAGAGTCCCCACCCTCTGTATGTCAGTGTATGCCTTCAGGTGTTATCCCCACAGCATTGTGTAAGGCTAATGTTTGTCCCTCAATACTTGCAGGTGACTCTGGCTACCCAAACCTATCATGGCTTCTGACCCCTGTGAGGAATGCCAGGACATGGGCTGAGAACCGTTTTAATGATGCACAGGGGCAAACCAGGAGAATAATCGAAAGGACCTTCGGCCTCCTGAAGGCCAGGTTCATATGCCTGCATCTGACATGTGGATCCCAGTGCTACTCACCCGAGAAGGTCTGCCAGATAGTAGTGGCATGCTGAATGTTGCACAACCTGGCCCTCAGACGACATGTGCCTTTTCTGCAGGGAGAGGAGACTGGAGATGACCCTGTGGCAGCAGTGGACCCTGAGGACAGTGAGGATGAGGAGGCAGAGGATGAGGATGTGGACAACAGAACATCAGTTATAAGCCAATACTTCCAATGGCACACAGGTGAGACAGTGGAACTGACCATTACTCTGACTATTGATTTATCTGTGTGGCTGTAGCATGAAGGCGTTCACTTCCTTTGCATCTCAACTTACTGTCACCTATGGCTTGTCATTTTACAGATACTGGTGATAACAGTGTCCTGATGTGTTTACTACAGACAGCTACAGGTCATTATTTGTATGCTATCACACTGTTCAGACCATTTGCGCTAGGTGTGACTGTTCCCATAAATTCACATTTTCAACACATAAAACAGTGTCACTCAAATTGCGTTCAAGGGTGTTTATTGTAGTGCAAATAACTGACGGAAAAGTGCAATGGAATGGGGTGATGGTAGAGGAAAGTCCAGGGTATTGTTCCAGTCTGTTTGTAGCAGAGGTCCAGTGTCCAAGGGGCCATAGGAAGGGGAGCAAAGGCAGTTCAAAGTGGACAACGTGACAGGGTGGGACACAAGGGGGACAATCTGGAGATTCTCACTTCCTGGGGGTGGTCTTGGTCTTGGCAAGTGTCTCTGGCTTCTGTCTGGGTCACAGGGAACTTTTGCAGGTGGTTCACCTTCTGCAGGGGGAGGGGTGCTGGTGGCCTGTGGGTCCTATGGTGGGGCCTCCTGCCCACTAGCTACAGTGGAAAAGGAGGGCTGGTCAATGAACCGGCTAGTGGTAGGGGCCCACTGGTGTGCTGACCATTCCCTCATGATGTTGGCCATGTGTGCCAGCACCTCTGCTATGGAGATCATGGTGGTGTTGTGAGCCTGCAAGTCCTCCCTGATCTCCTGATGGTGTTCCTCCTGCAGTCCCTTGTTCTATTGCATGTTGGTAAGGATCTGGCCCATCATGTCCTGGGACTGATGGTAGGCCCACAGGATCTTGGTGAGTGCCTCTGAAGAGTCGGTTCCCTGGGCCTGTCCTCCACCTGGTACACATCGGTCCCCCCAGTGTCCCTATTGCCCTGTGCCTGTGTCCCCTGGGCGGTGTGCCCACTGCCACATACCCCAGGTCCCTAATTGTCTAGGGGGCAAGGTGTGGACTTGGGTCCCTGTACAGGTGGGCACACTGCTGATTGATGTGTCCTGGGGACAGAGGTGTGGGGATGCTGGGTGGGTGCTGTGGTGTTGGATACTGATGGGGGAGGCTCTGTGGTTGACTGGGAGGGGACTGGGTGACCGACTGACCAGTGGTCCCTGATGGACCAGGTAGTTCATCCAGATCCAAAAGTCCATTGTTACTGTCATCACTGGGGGCATCTTCTGTTGGGGGAGTGGTTTGTCGTGGCACCTCCTCTCCGTTGACATTGGCTGGGGCACCTGTGGGGATGTAAGTGATGTATTATGCTTCGTGTCTGTGACATTTTGTACATCCCTAGCTTCCCCTCTATCGTTGCTGTTACCCTGCCACCTTTGTTTGTGTATGCTGATGTATTGTGGGATTGTTAGTTCCCCTATGCTGTGCAAGCTTTTGTGATGGGTATCCATGCATTGGTATAGCTTGCAGGGCTTGGCATTGGGGTTAGTCATCTGTGTAGGTGCAGTGTGTGGGAGGGAGTGGAGTGATGGGAGTGAGGGTTAGGGTGTGAGATGGCATTCAGGTAGGGGGGGTGATAAACAGTAAATATTCACTCACCAGTGTCCAGTCCTCCGGCTACTCCAGTGAGTCCCTCAGGATGCAGTATTGCCAAGACTTGCTCCTCCCATGCTGTGAGCTATGGGGGAGGAGGTGGGGCTCCACCGCCAGTCCTCTGGATGGCGAGCTGGTGAATTGCTGCCACGGAACGTACCGTTCCCTGTAGGTCGTTCCACCTCTTCCTGATGTCGTCCCTTGTTCTTGGATGCTGTCCCACAGCATTCACCCTGTCCAGGATTATCCGCCATAGCTCTATCTTCCTGGCAATGGATATTTGCTGTACCTGTGCTCCAAACAGCTGAGGCTCTACCCTGACTATTTCCTCCACCATGACCAGCAACTTCTCATCTATGAAAAGGGGGTGCCGGTGTGGGGTGTGTGTAGGTGTGTGGGTGTTGGGTACTGTGGTTGGGTATATGAAGTGGGGTGCGTGAGGGATGTATGGGTGTATGTGGTGTGTGTGTCTAGTTGTCGCAGTGGTCTTGGTGTCAGTCTTGTGGCAATAATTTGTATTCGTAAAGGGTTGTGGGTAATGTGGGGGAGTGTTTTATAGTGCTGTGGGCGTGGTGTGTGTATTAGTGTCAGGTGTGTGTATTCGATATTGGCCAGTGTTGTGTAGTTTAGTATTTGGGTGTCCATTCTGAGTGCGCCGTTGTGTACCGCCAATGGCTTTTCTCCATTGAATGTCCACCGTGGTGATTCGTGGGTCATGATGCAGTGGGAGTTGTTTTGTTGGTGTAACGGTATGGGTGTTTGTACCGCCACTTTAGCACTGAGCTTTGGGCTGGCGGATTTGTGTATGTGGCAGTATTCCTTTGGATTGGTGTATGTGTGTGTCATAATTTGGCGAACGGATGTTCACCTCCGCTGTGGTATATTGGCGGCCGTCACTGCGGTGGTAAGCGAGATTTACCGCCAATGTCATGATGAGGGCCTAAGTTATGTTTTGTGTCTGGAAAAGGAATATAAGTAGAGGATTTTTAAACCCCAAACTTTGTCATCTGCCGAGTAGCCAGATGGGCTGTATAAGGAGGGAAAGCTCTGCAAGACTTCTGCCTGTGACCAGGACTGGCGTCGGAAGCCTGCTAGTCTCGCTACTTGGTGAGGGGACATTACCCACAGAAACCAAAACCACCTGCCCTGGAGCACCAGCATCTGCCTGTTCGCCAAGACTAATGTGCTCTGTGAGGAACAGGAGAGCACTGGAAGGAGCAAGGTCCAGGAAGGAGCCCTATTGGGAGGACTCCCTGTGCAAGGTGTGAGAAATCTATTCTTGCACCGATCGGGCCATAGTCCAAGTGCTGGATTGATTCAGGGACCTCTGTATTCTAGGAGAGGCCGCCATGGACTGTGCCAAAGAGTGAGGGTTGTGTGGAGGGCGCCAGGCCTGCATGACCTTGGGTGGCCAGAGTGACCAGGCTTGTGAGTGCCATGGTGGCCACCCTGTGTACTAGGAGGGCCTGCTGGAGTAGTTGAGGCCAAGGGTTCAGGCTGTCGCCCAGGACCAAAACACTGCTGCGATTTTAAAAAGGAAGGCCTGTGCCTAGCAAAATGCATGTTTAAAACTGCACTATAGGCTGCAGTTGCAGGGCTGAGACATGTTTAAAGCGCTGCTTTAATGAGTGTCACAATGAGTGATGCTGCCCACTAACAACCTTTAAATTACAGGTGCTGGGTGCATGTAGTGCCATATACTAGGGACATACAAATACATGAAATGTGGCAATTAGGTGTAGGCCAATTTTACCATGTTTTAATGAGACAGCAGAAACACTCCAGCACTAATTAGCAGAGGTAAAGTGCACGGAGTCTGAATTCAGCAAAAATCAGGGCGTGAAGGCAATAAGTGTAGGGGAATACCACACCAAGAATGTCAGGTCTAACAGTCTTTATTTTCAGTACTGCAGTGAAAATGCTGGCTGTAAAAAAGTATTAGTTTGTGATTTTGAATATGCAGCATTTAAAGTTACAATTTGAAGTGTGATGTTCATATGTATTACATTAATTAAAATTATGTATTAGCTCACTAAGGCCCTCATTTCAACTCTGGCGGTTGGTGATAAAGCGGCAGTGATACCGCCAACAGGCCGACGGTAATAAATATGAAATTATGACCACAGCAGAAACGCTCAGACAGGCAACCACTTTAACACACCGACCGCCAGGGCGAAATCAACAGGCACCACGGCGGTAACCGCCTACAGCCAGGCGGATGACAATGTTCCGCCCACTGTATTATGACACACTAATCCGCCACCTTTTCCGGGGTGGTACCAATGACACCAAAAGCCTGGCGGAAACACTGCACAGAAGGGAAACGACTCGCCTGTGGACACTCAAGGAAGAACCACGCCGCCATGGAGCCCGAGTTGCATGTGTTCTACCTTCTGCTCCACTACGAACACCAATGCTGGCAAAGACGACCATGGTTAGTACTGCCACCTAGCACACAGGGGAGGGGGGGAGGAAAAAGAGAGTGACACACACACACACAACATGCAACACCCCCACCCCCAACACCATACACACAAGCAGATGCACAAACATTACATATTCATCCCGTACCCCTCAGGAATAATGCAATGCCAAAATAAATTGATTAAAGTGAGTGGAGTGTAATAAGATAAATATAGTAGAAATACGTGCATCCAAATCAACAAGCATATACATATTTACAAATGTAGGGACACTGCCCAGTCCTCAATGTCCGTGGGCCACAGGGCTACATCACATAGTCCAAGGCCCCACCTCACTCTTGCAACAACACGGCGAGAACACTGCAGGGGCATCAGGTCGAAAATAGCTAGGCACCTCAGGGGGACGGGGCAACGGGGGCACCTCAGCCGGAAGATGGTACAACGCGACTGGTCCTAGAGGGGAGCAACATGCTCTGTGCTTGGCCCTGGGGAGTGCAAGGCCACAGACTCTCAAGTGGGTGACTTGCCCACTGGCTCTGGAGGGGGCAACATGCCCTGTGCTTGGTCCTGGGAAGTGCAAGGCCACAGTCTCTCAAATGGGTGACTTGCCCACTGGCTCTGGAGGGGGCAACATGCCTTGTGCTTGGTCCTGGGGAGTGCAAGGCCACAGTCTCTCAAGTGGGTGACTTGCCCACTGGCTCTGGAGGGGGCAACATGCCCTGTGCTTGGTCCTGGGAAGTGCAAGGCCACAGTCTCTCAAGTGGGTGACTTGCCCACTGGCTCTGGAGGGGGCAACATGCCCTGTGCTTTGTCCTGGGAAGTGTAAGGCCACAGTCTCTCAAATGGGTGACTTGCCCACTGGCTCTGGAGGGGGCAACATGCCTTGTGCTTGGTCCTGGGGAGTGCAAGGCCACAGTCTCTGAAGTGGGTGACATGCCCACTGGCTCTGGAGAGGGCAACATGCTCTGTGCTTGGTCCTGGGGAGTGCAAGGCCACAGTCTCTCAAGTGGGTGACTTGCCCACAGGCTCTGGAGAGGGTATTGTGCCCAGTGAGCTTCATCCTGTGGAGGATGGGGTGAGTGGATGGCTTCTTCCACTGGTTCTGGAAGGGGCATTGTGCCCAGTGAGCTTCATCCTGGGGAGGATGGGGTGAGTGGGTGGCTTCTTCCACTGGTTCTGGAGGGGGCATTGTGCCCTGTGATGCAGATCTTGGGGAGTGCAAGGTCACAGTCTCTCAGCTGGGTGTCAGACCCACAGGATTTGCTGGGGGCAGGCCGCACAACAGCCCATGGATGGAGGACTACACACTGTCTGCCAGCGGTGACGGCTGCCCAGTGGTGATAGTGGTGGTGCTGCTGGTGGGGCTTGCATTGGTGGGTGGAAGCTCCAGCCCTTCCCCTGCAGATTAGGACAGCTACCCACTGGGGCTGCTGCTTCTGGCAGTGGTGCTGGTGGCGGTGCAGGTGGTGGTGCTGCATTGGTAGGGGGAGGCTCCAGCCCTTCCCCTGCAGCCTCGGACGGCTGCCTACTGGGGCTGCTACTACTGGTGGTGGTGGTGGTGCTGGTGGCGGTGCAGGTGGCGGTGCTGGCAGTGGTGGGGGGAGGCTCCAGCCCTTCCCCTGCAGCCTCGGACGGCTGCCCTCTGGGGCTGCTGCTGCTAGCAGTGGTGCTGGTGGCGGTGCAGGTGGCGGTGGTGGCAGTGCTGATGGGAGGATCCAGCCCTTCTGCAGCTGCCTCGGACAGCTGCACCACCATGGTTAGTGGTGGGGGCTCCGACTGAGTCCCTGCACCAGGCCCCTTGTCTCTACTGCCTGCAGCTGGTGCTGCCTCCTTGGCCTTCCTTCCTGCAGCTGGGGCTGCCTCCTTGCCCTTCTGTCCTGCAGCTTGAGCTGCCTCCTTGGCCTTCCATCCTGCAGCTGGGGCTGCCTCCTTGCCCTTCTGTCCTGCAGCTGGTGCTGCCTCCTTGCACTTCCATCCTGCAGCTGGGGCTGCCACCTTGCCCTTCCGTCCTGCAGCTGGGGCTGACTCATTGCCCTTCCTTGATGCACTTGAGGCTGGCACCCTGTCCATCACCTGGCTGGTGGCTGGGATCCTTTCCCACCTGCAGTAGTTGGGGACACTACTGTGCCCGTGGACTGGGTGGCTGAGGTGCTTGCCTGGGTTTTGACTGCCCTGGCCTGACGTGAGGGACGGGGGGAGGAGTAGAGAAGAGGTCAGTGGTGGAGAGGAAAAGCTTCTTAGGGACATTGGGGTGGGAAAACGGAGATTGTTTGGGAATGGAGGAAGAGGGAGTGGTGGTAGGAGGTGTCTGTCTGCTGTGTTTCTGTGTTTGGGTGCAGGTGCATGGGCTGGATGCTGTTGTGAGGTGGATGGCTGTTGGGTGTCTGAGGGCTTGCGTTTGTGTACTTTGGGAGGAGGGGGCACAGACACAGTGGAAGAGAACACAGGGGACGTGTGCATGGAAGTGGGGGTTGTGACTGCCAGTGAGGGGCGTGCGCTGTTAGGTGTGCTGGTGATGGGGGTAGTGGATGAGGATGTAGTGCATGCAGGTGTGAGTAGAGACGAAACTGGGAGGGAGGTGGACGAGGAGGAGGAGGGGAGCACAGTGGAGGCAGTGGATGTTGGCATATCTGATTCTGGATGGTGTTTGCTGGTCTGACTGTGTGCTTGGGATAGGTTGGGTTTGAGGAGAAGGGGATTGGGTAGAGAAAGTTGGAGGGGGGAGGCTGGAAACAGGAACAATAGCTGCCATCAGAGAGGAGGCCAGAGCCTGGATTGATCTATGTTGGGATGCCAAGCCAGTGTGAATGCCCTCCAGGAATGCATTTGTCTGTTGCATTTGGGCTGCCAGACCCTGGATGGCATTCACAATGGTTGACTGCCCAACAGAGATGGATCGCAGGAGGTCAATAGCCTCCTCACTCAGGGCAGCAGGGCTAACAGGGGCAGGGTCTGAGGTGCCTGGGGCGAAGGAGATGCCCACCATCCTGGGTGAGGAGGCACAGAAAACTTGCTGAGGGGCTGCTGGGAGGATGGTGCTGGTAGAGGGGTGGCAGCTGTACCTGAAATTGGGGTGGGCACAGAAGTGTCCGCCACCACCAGGGAGCTCCCATCGGAGGAGGTATCCGTGTCAGAACTGTCCCCTCCTGTCTCCGCCGTGGTGCTCCCCTCGCCTTCCATCCCACTTGTGCCTTCACCATCAGTGGATTCGGCCTCCTGGGTCCTGTGGGATGCAGCTCCCTCTGTCGCCAGTGCCTCTGATCCTCCACCAGATGATGCTAATGCACATAAAGAGAGGGTGACAATACAAAAAGGGGGGGAAGACAAAAAGGATAAACTTGGTCAGTGGCACCAACAACACCACCGTTGGCGTACACAACACACTCACACACAGGGAACAGCCCTACCCACTAGGCAATGCAATGCACTACCAGTCACAATGTTAGTCACCAGGTTATGAATAGGGACACCTAACTCCAATTGCAGCATACCTGAGACCCACAGACTCACAGGCTCAGTAGTAGATGCCTACTAGCTTGGTTGGAGGACTTTTACATCAGGACCCTGCCCAACATGGGACCAACCCTGCAATGCCAGGCCTAGCCTGGCCTAGGGGCACCCACAGGGTCCCCCCATCCGGATCCCACCCCACCAGGTGCAAGTTGTATATTGGGGCACTGTACTCACCCCTTGTGGCTGCTGTGATGCCCCCAAGCGCCCATCCAGCTCCGGATAGGCCACCACCAGTATGCGGGCCATCAGGGGGGGGTCAGTGTTCGACAGGCACCCCTTCCTCGTTGGGAGGCCTTCCCCAGCTTGGTCTCCGCAGTCATTCGTGCCCAGCGTCTCAAGTCCGCCCACCGTTTCCGACACTGGGTGCTCCGCCTGCCGTAGACCCCCAGGGCCCGCACGTCCTTGGCGATGGCACGCCATATATCCTTCTTTTGATGGGCGCTGACCTGCAGGGAAATAGACACAGGGAAAGGTATTAGTCTGACCGTCCTGCCTGTTACACTCATGGTCCACCATGCCCCTTCCCATCCCCATTAGCACAGACATGGCCCGCCATACATGCTGCACGCTGCCCAGGCCCCTTCCACTACCCACCCCCTACATGAGGCCTTCACACACAGCACTCCATGCATTCGCGCACCATGGGTCGTACTCACAGTGTACTCACCTGTTGGTCTGGAGGCCCATACAGCATTCGGTACTGGCGTAGGACCCCATCCACCAGTCACTCCAAGTCCGCTGAGGTGAAGGCAGGGGCCCTTTCCCAGTCACACGAGCCATGGTCAGTTCCAGACACAGGTCACAGCACCATATGCAGTGTAGGTCCTCTCCTGTTGAAGGTAAGGTAGCAAGTGAGGAATTAGATAGAAAATGTTGGTGACGTCAGGCCGTGCATGCCGTCACTGCCGTTGTACATCACCGTTGGGCACTGTACCCCATAGGTCCCAATGTCAACCAATGAGGAGTTGCACAGTGGTTTTTGTCAGCGGAATTACCTAATTTCCACCTGTCCGTCCATACAGGACAGGCAGACGCCATTTCAGGGGGCGGGGCAGGCCATGGATTCTAACTGCATCACAGTGCACAAATGCACCATATGGACATCTCCAACAAAATACTGCTACAGTCACAACATGCATTGAACTGTAGTGGTTGGAATGTAGAGATAATGACCAGTTGCTCACTATTTTACCCCATAGTTTGCAACTACTGCGGATGAATAGGAGATGGAGACATCCCCCCGTGTACAGACCCCTGGTGGCTTTGGCAACAATGGAGGACAGGCACAGAGCTGTGTGTCCAATTGGAGCCTGACCTAATCTCTGCTATCCGTCACCCCACCAGGATCCCCCCTCTTGTGCAAGTGCTATCAGTGCTCCATTTCCTGGCAACTGTCTCCTTCCAAGTGACAGTGGGTTTGGCTGCAGGAATGTCTCGGCCAATAATCTCAATAGTGCTGACCAGAGTGTTGTCTGCCCTGATAAAAACACATTTGCAGCTACATCGTTTTCCCCCAGGTGGAGGATTTGGCCACAGTGAAAGCTGATTTCTATGCAATGGGACATATCCCCAACATTATTGGGGCTATTGATGGAACACATATTGCATTTGTCCCCCCAGCGAAATGAACAGGTGTTCAGAAATCGAAAGAGCTTTCACTCCATGAATGCGCAGATGGTGTGTCCGGCGGACCAGTACATCTCCCACGTCAATGCAAAGTATCCTGGGTCTGTGCATGATTCCTTTATCCTGAGGAATAGCAGCATCCCAAATGTGATAGCTCAACTCCAGAGACACAGGGTGTGGCTAATAGGTGAGCCCTGGTTCCCACCCAGTATATGTTGGTGAATGATTATGGTGTGGTCCCTAAGGGTGAGTGTGTGGCTAACAGTTGTCCCTCGATATTTGCTGGTAACTCTGGTTACCCCAACCTCTCATGGCTACTGACCCCTGTGAGAAATCACAGGACAAGGGCAGAGGAACGTTACAATGAGGCACATGGGCGAGCAAGAAGAACTGTAGAGAGGACCTTTGGCCTCCTGACAGCCAGCTTTCGTTGCCTCCATCTAACAGGTGGATTCCTGTGCTACTCACCCAAGAAGGTCTGCCAGATCATCATGGCATGCTGTACGTTGCACAACCTTGCCTTGCGTCACCAGGTGCCTTTTCTGCAGGAGGAGGAGGAGGCTGGAGATGGCCATGTGGCAGCTGTGGACCCTGTGGACAGTGAAGATGAGGAGGATGAGGATGAGGACAACAGAAGTAAATTATTCGTCAATACTTCCAATGTCACACAGGTAAGACAGTGTAAATTCACATTTAATTATCAGTTTTGTGTTTGACATTGTCACTGGGAGGCTGTTTTTCCTACTTCCATGGCCACTCACTGTACCCTTTGGCATCTCTATTTGCAGATATTTGTGTCCCACTATCGCTCCTGGTGTGTTGCCTGCAGCCAATTACAGGTCTTTCCTATGTATACATTATTGTACAGTTGAATTATAATGTTTAAACCTTGATAAACAAATACATGCTTAAATCATTTGACATACTCCATACTTATATTTTTTCAAAGGGTGTTTATTTAAGTGCTAAGAAGTAGAGGGGGTAGTGGAATGGGCTGGGGTGATGAAGGAGGAAAGTCCAGGATAGAGTCCAGTCTATTTGTATCACAGGTGCATTGTCCAAGGGGGCATAGAAAGGGGGGCAATGGAAGTTAAAGGTGGACAGGGTGACAGAGTGGGACACAAGGGTGACAATCAGGAGAGGCTTATTTCCTGGCGGGGTCTTGACAATAGTCTCTGGTTTCTGCCTGGATCGCAGGGAACGTTTGCATGGTGGTTCTTCTTCTGCAGGGGGAGGGGTTCTGGTGGCCTGTTGGTCCTATGGTGGGGCCTCGAGTCCACTAGCGGCAGCGGAGGGGGGCTGTTCATCAGTTTGGCTACTGTCAGGGGCCCAGTGGTGTGCCACTGCCTCCCTCACAGTGTTGGTCATGTCTGCCAGCACCCCTGCAATGGAGACCAGGGTGGTGTTGATGTCCTTCAAGTCCTCCCTGATCCCCAGGTACTGTCCCTCCTGCAGCCACATGTTCTCCTGGAACTTGCCCAGGATCTGGCCCAGCGTATTCTGGGAATGTTGGTATGCTCCCAGGATCGCGGTGAGGGCCTCCTAGAGAGTCGGTTCCCTGGGCCTGTCCTCCCCCTGTCGCACAGAAATCCTCCCAGCTTCCCTGTTGTCCTGTGCCTCTGTCCCCTGAACCGTATGCCCACTGCCACTGACCCCAGGTCCCTGATCGTCCTGTGTTTGTGGGGTGGCCTGGGGTCCCTGTAGTGGTGGACACACTGCTGATTGACGTGTCCTGGGAACAGAGGTATGGGCCAGCTGGGTGGGTGCTGTGGTGGTGTTTACTGAGGGGGGGAGGCTCTGTGGTGGTGTGTGTCTGTACATGGGTAACCGACTGTCTGGAGATCCCTGATGGGCCAGGTTGGTCATCCAGATCCAGGCAACCAGAGCTGCTGTCATCACTGTGGGCCTCTTCTGGGGGGGACTGGATGTTGCTGGCACCTCTTCTCCGGTGACATTGGCTGGGATACCTGTGAGGATGCAATTGCAGTGTTATTGTTTCTGCGTGTGACATATTGTGCATGAGTGTGTTGCCCTCTATGGTTATTGTTGCCCTGGCAGATTTGCCTTTGTGTGAGTTGTTATTTGGTGGGCTAGGTGATTCTCTCCAGTGTGCATGCAGTGGTGATAGGTGTCCATGCAGGTCTGTGAGGGGTGTCCATGCATTGATGTTGCATGCAGGGCTTGGTATTGGGATAAGTGGGTTGTGATGGTGTGGTATGATAGGAGTGAGGGTAAAGGTGGGGGTTTGTGATGGCATGGGGGATGATAGTAATAGAGATTTGACTTACCAGAGTCCAGTCCTCCTCCTACTCCTGCCAGGCCCTCAGGATGCATAATTGCCAAGACTTGCTCCTCGGGGTGATAACTGGGAGAAACAGTGTATTCAATTTCTAGTGTCTTTCAAAATTGTTGGGTTCCTGTGTCAGAATTTATTGGGTGTCAAAATCCATCGAGACATGATGAAATAAATGTCTGTTGGAAAACATTGAGCCATTTTGTCAGCTGTAGGTAACTTTGTAAAAGGAAAAAAGGAGCCATCTTTAAAGCAGTGTATAATGTAACCATGATAATTCGATATCATTCTGAGGGGGTCTAGGCAGATCCTTTATGAAGCCCCAGAGACCGTATGTCAAGGTACATGCACTATTGATAAAGGCTGTAGATGACCAAAAGGCATGTAAAATAATGGTTTGTTCTAGGCAAAAGGGGGACAAGAGATGAGATATTCTTGTATTTGTATGTATTTCATATTTATAAAGCACATTCCGGCCGAGGCATCGAAGCGCTCAGGAAAAAAAATGAGAGAGCCACAAAAGATAAAACAAATGAGGAGCAAGCCACGTTTACTGTGGAAAGAGCCAAGGGCCAGATGTAGTAAGAAATGGGTTTGCGACTCGCAAATTGCGAGTCGGAGCGACTCGCAATTTGCGAGTCGAAAACCCATATGCAGAATGGTGTCCCTGACACCATCTGCAAATCGCAAGGGGGTCGCAAAGACCCACCTCATTAATATTAATGAGGTGGGTCGCAATTTGCAACCCCCTTGCGATTCCCTGCACTCAGAGGGATGGTGGCCTGCTGGAGAGAGCAGACCACCATATCTGTGACTGCTTTGTTAATAAAGCAGTTTTTTTTTTGCATTGCAGCCCGTTTTCCTTAAAGGAAAACGAGTTGCAATACACTCGAGAAAATGAAACCTTTGGTTTCATTTTTTCAGAGTAGGCAGTGGTCCATATGACCACTGCCTGCTCTGAAAAAATATTTTTAGAGCCATTCACAAAGGGGAATTTTGCGAATGGGTTAGCACCCACTTCACATGGGTGCTAACTGCGAATTGCTTTGCGACCGCGTTCGTGGTCACAAAGCAATTCTGCATCGCGATGCGAATCGCAAATAGGAAGGGGAACACTCCTTCCTATTTGCGAGTCGCATTCCCATTTTGCGAGTCGGTAACCAGGTTATGGACTCGCAAAATGGGAATGTGCATCGCGATGCGCGTTTTGCATGGCGCAAACTGCGTAACGTACATCTGGCCCCAAGTCTTTAGCTTCTTTCTAAAGGCCTAAAAATTGTGTTCTTTCCTCATCATAAGAGGGAGCATATTCCAAAGTTTAGCTGCAGCCACCGTAGATGCCTTGTGACCCCATCTAGCCTTACGAGTCCGGGGTACATTAGCCAAATAAGAGTCTGCCGATCTTAGCTGACGACTAGGGGTATACCAGTAAAGCCCCGAAGATTAATGTTCAGCGCTGCTGAAATTCTTGAACATCAGAATGACCTGTAGGCCACCAAAATGAACATATGAGTGATGTTTAAAGATGAAGATCCTTTAGCCTCTAAGAATTAATATGTTACATTTCATGTTTACTATGAATGGGTGTTGGTGTTGACCAAATGAGGCCTTCACAGAATCTTGAAGATTGTGGGAATTACTGAACATTTGTGGGGTGGATGATCATACTAAATGTATGTGTTTATGACACGTCTCCCACATGATGCATAATAAAACTTATATGTACAGACAACTGGATAAATATTCAGGGTGGGCAGTAAACTTCGCTTTGCCGGTGAATTTCACGGAGATTTGCCATTCCATGCTCCACTTGGAGCAGGGAGTTCGGCAAAAACTCTGCCAAATGCCGCATTACAGAGTTTACCAGCGCTTACCCATTCCACAGTGACCATTTTACTGATGTGTTATGCAACCTTCTAAATACCTTTTACGTTATGTTTGAAAGGCTAATCTTCACTTGATTTGGCCATCTATTTTGTTGTTTAGGCTAAGCTTGTTTCTAGTTCTTTTTTACACCAACTGCAGCTTGTGTGCTCAGCAGCAGCCGCACTACCAGCTACTTAGTGTTGACTTATTTGCAGCTCCCTTACAGCAATGGCTTTCGCTGTGCACCAGAGGCCTTCCGGAAAGCAGCAGGGTTTTGCAACCAGCCGAACACAAGGTCAGCGTCTGCACAAGTTAGAAGGCATCACAGACCTCTCCACCTGATCCAGTGGCAATTCATAAATTGCCTGAAATGATATGGTGCAGCCTGGAAAATAATAGATCACCCTCCTTCAGGGATTCATGCTTGTGGTTCCTGTGTCATTTGGAAACTGAACCTGCTGAACAAGCAAGCCTGCTTTTGGCTTGCAAACGTGGGCTTCAGAGACGGGGCTTCAAAGATCCACATCGGTACAGCAAAACACACTGACGCAATGGAGGACTGCACTGTGACTGCAAGGGGGGGGGGGGGAGCTGTGCAGGGGCATAAACCGAGAGAACCCAAAGTGTACTCTGCTTTTACCTCCAGGTGTGCTCGCGAACAACAAGGTAAGGCATGTTTCTGAAACTCCCTCTGCAAGCTTGTGTGTTTTATTTCAATAACAACGCAGACTCCCCACCATCTGCTTCTCAGAGCACTCTGATTTCACAGGGAGCTCGTCCTAGGACACTTAAAATCAGTGTTTGTTTGTAGAGAGGAAATGCACCCTGGCATGGTGTGACATCATCTCGCAGAGCCGCCTGACCAAAAATAGAGTCTGAATTTCACCATAGTTTGACTAGAGCATGAGATATCAATGCTGCGCATCTGCTATAGGGGATTATAGGGTGGGTTACTGTCCTTCGTGGAGCTCTTGGGAAAGATGTCTCATTAACTCCCTCCCATCTCCTCTTGGCTTGGGCCTGCTCCCCCCCGCCCTCCTGGACGAGCCGGCCAGTGACAGCCAAGGCCTCTTCCAGAGCCTCCGCGTTTTTCTAGGGTGAGCAGAACTCCACAGAATCTCGAAGAGTTTTTATGCAACTCCACAGAATTCTACAGAGTTAAACTCTGCGAGTTCCACCCATCCCTAAATAAATATGATGTGATAAAAAAACATGTGTATGTTGCATTCCATCCAATAGGTACTCTTTCAGAATGTTTATAGAATCCAAGATATGTGGATAATACACTGAGGATTATGGAATATGGATATGAGAAAGCACAATTTAATTTATTGTGACCATTAAACTTGGCTATGTTGGAATCTTTTTGACATATGCTGTATCAAATAGTGAACAAGAATGGATTGCTTGAAATATTAAATTATATGTACTTATAAGTATGTTGATGTTACCTCTCACACCATATGTGACGAACTGGTGCATGGAAATAAGGATGTTCTCTCCTTTATATGAGATTTTATTTAGTTAATTTGTGATTTATGCATACTAGGTGATCTTCACAGGACCTCACAAGTCTTGCCCCTTTATTTCTTAGGTCTTCTTTTCAAGACTCCATTTTGGTGATATCAGATTTTTAAGTTGTGTCACTGCTTTTAAGAAATAAATAGAGACACATATCTTTCAGGGGTTTTTAGTGTTGGGAAATGGTCTCCATGTGTGAATATCACTCCTCTTTTTTAAATTGTTCATCTTGAGGTTTGTACCCATGTAAATATTTCACACATTTTTATGTACTATTTTGCAGCCCTGATGAAGTTCCATGTTGGAACGAAAAGCTTTGGCTGGGGCTGTAGTTGTATTAATCCGTGTGGAATCAAGAAATGTTTGAAAAAGAAGAATAAAGAAGATACAAGAAAATCTCTTTTATTAATTATTGTCTCTGGACTGATTTAATTTGGATGCACTTCTATGCTAGTAAACCTATGTTGGAACAGGGTAAGATGTGTGAGTGTTGTAAGCTTGAATCAAAGCAAGTTTGTGCATGCACACATATATGTGATGGCTTTACAGCTGGTTTACTGTTTTGCACTTTATAGCACTTGAGTGTACTTTATAGCTTCTCTCACCAATAAGATCAGTGTTGCCACTTTCACAGCTGGAGCCACACATCACTTTAAATAATTGTAATTTTCACAACCTTTTGCTCATGCTGCCAATGGTGTGATGGACCCTGTTGGGTGTAGTATGCCTTTTTAGCCTATCCATGGTCACCCGTAGGTTACCATTTTGATGGCAAGCATCCCCCGTGAAATAAAAGGTTATGACTTGCAAACCACCTCATCAATGTTTCACTTTATTTTCATTCTCATTTTTTATATTTCTCAAGTCTCATTGTCAGGTGAGAGCCTTAAGCCTCATATACATGCATGGTATGCATGAATAGATAGGTGGGGTAAACACAGCCCTGATGAAGTACCCAGACCAGGATGGGTTCCTTGTATTGACCGAAAAATGTTGGCATAATATCAAGGGTAATTGAGACACTAACAAGTAATCAAACCCTGCACTTGTTTTTACCGATGGCCACAGTACCCTACTAATAAAGGGAGTTTCCTTGGGTATACCGAAAGGCATTTTTAGCAACTTCTTCACCTCCTTGGTTCCCTGCTTTATACAGATAAATACTTTAAATAGAACTCCCAACTCTGGATGAGTCATACCAGGGTATGGATAGGGGCCGATGATGAAGCATGCCATTATTTAGTGGGTGAGGTGTCTATTCCAAAATCTTTGGATGTCCTCGTCGGATTTTTAGTTTTTTCCCCATTTTTTGTTGTTCTTTTCCTAGTTGCCCTGTTCTGAAGGGAAACCTATGTTGATCTGCTTTGCAGTGATATTTGTGAGCAGCCAATACCAGATAGGATATGCACCATACCTATTATTTAAGAACTAGACAGGAGGTTTGAGCTCAAAACTACCTGGCCACATTAAATATATATATATATATATTTAACCATTTAACAGGGGCATTGCACTCCCAGATATACAGGCTTATTACTGGACCTCCCAGCTTCATGTCATTAATGACTAGGGATTTGCAAGTAAGGATGATCCTACTTTGAAGGTAGAGAGATTTCTCACGGAGCAGCACACCTACATCCATTACATATAATGAACATTGATAAGGGAGGCCTTACTAGGGCCAGCATGAACGACCTGGGTGCATGGGATAAAGCTACAAAAAGTGTGGGTGAATACAGAAGAGTAACTGGAGAGTGATTATGGTGAGAGAAGTGGCCAATTTGACATGTTTCCAGCAGTGGGTCCCAATTGGCATTACTGAGGTGGGGGATGCTATTGAAATGGGAGAGGTGAAAAAATTCCACAAATTTCAAGAAGAGTATGACCTTTCCAATACGCATATCTATAAACTATACCCAGCTGAGGCGTAATCGGTAAACTGGCTAGAGCTGCCTAAGAGTACCCCCTGGAAAAGCAAAATACTCACAGGGGAAACTGAGAAAAAGCTGGTGTCATTCATTTATCAGATCCTCAAAAATAATAATAAATCGAATATTATGCTGAAGCTGAGGGCTATATGGGAGAGTGACTTAGGGCCCAATGAGGTCATTGCGTGGGAAGCAGCTCTTATGCCCTTAAAGGAAGGGAGCCACAAAAACAAGATTACATTTGATCCAGTTTAAGACTCTGCACGGGATGTATTACCACAAGCATTGATTCTAGTAAATGGGCAGACCACAAACTCCCACATGTTTAAAATGCAATTTAGAAGACAGCAAACCTTTACATATACTCCAGGGGTGCTCCAAAATACAAACCTACTAGGTTAATATCATATTGGAATTGGCTACAGTCCTAAGCCAGGACATCCTGTGAACCCCTCATTTTGTTTTACTGGGTATGTCTAACTAAGTCAACTTAACAAGAGTTCCATTGATGTTCTGCATGTTAAGGTTTATCATTGCAAAGAAGGGCACTGCCAGAGAAAGGGAAACGCGCAGGTCTCAACCATCCAGAAATGGTTGGTGGGAATAGACATGTGTATGGAGGCGGAGAAGGTGGTAAACATGGGAAGGGGTGCCTAAAGAAATAACAACAAGGTCTAGAGTCAATGGGAAATGTATTATGGCCTAAACTAAGGGGTAGCCAGCCACACAGAGAATATTGCAACTGCTGTAAGACTTCGGGCTGAGTAAAGAAGGAGAATGGTATAGGTTGTGATGAGGGGAAATACATATTGCAACATAATATTCTTTTATGTAGACCTTGTGTGCTGTTAAATGAATCTATGGTTTATGTTAGAAAATTAAGTAAATATATTAAAAAAAGATATTCCCACCTTATCTTGATCTCATGAAAACTGTGCAGAATGAAAGCAAAAGGCACCATTAGGGAATCCAAACATTTCTTCAACTTCACCAGATCCACAGAAAAATGCTGGGCACCAGAAGGGAATATTGGGATGTCAGTAGACTATAATGCTAAGAACTGTTTCAAGACTGTATTTTCAAGATAAAGTTGTTAAAATTCTCGAGCCAGATCCTGAGAAGGATCCATTGCAATGGAAGATCTGTGGAGTCATTTGTATATTAATCTGTCAAGGACTGGACAGTGTGAAAGTCTCTCTTGTTTCCTTCTTGATTGCCCGAGAAAATATCACTTTTTCCCAGTAGCCACGATGGTACACCTCACTTCGTAATAAAAACACTCAAAAGTAAAGTGTGGAATGCTTGCAAATAGCTCTGAGAAGCTTTCCAACCCATTACTTTTTGCAGACTGTGCCACTCTAGGTAGAGGCCAGCAGTGCGCAAATCAATATTGACCCTGCTCCTCATGAGAACAGTTCATCCCGAATCTGCCAGAGGGACCAAAAACAAACCCAGACCCGTTTCCAAGCCCTGCACTCAACCACCCATGGCCACCTAAAATAATCAGCCCTAATCCAGCCAATCATATTGTGGAAGCGGTTCAAAATGTGACTGATAGGACTGAACCACTAGTTTAAATGTCAGAAATACACATAATTGCTCACCCTTTAAATCTACCCAGTACATTTTTTAAACAGGTGTATCTAAAAAAATACTGAATGGATTCACAACAAATCAAAAAATAGCATGCCTTCTGACCAAAATTATACTTTCTTGCCAAGTTTGAGCCAAATCGGTTTCACTGTTTTTATTCTATATTTCTGCAAAGATTCCCATGGGAGCTAAAACAGGAAATGACACACATTTCCCACCCTTTAACAGGGTCGATTGGCTTCAAGGGCAATTTGGCTGTGCCAAAAGGGCTCATCTGACAGGTCAAAGTGTGGCCCCTTTTGTGTCTGTTTGTGGGCGTGTTTTATGGTATATGGTCTTGTGGGCTGTTTTCTACTGTTGCACACATAGGTGGTCATTACAACCCTGGCGGATGGTGTTAAAGCTGCGGAAATACTGCAAACAGGCCGGCGGACCAAAAAAGGGAATTATGACCCTGGCGGAAACCGCCAACAAAGACAGCCACTTTAACACACCGCCCACCACGGCGGTGCAAACAAGCAGCGCGGCAGTAACCGCCAACAGACAGGCGGAAGACAATGTACCGCCCACAGTATTACAACCCGCCAATCCGCCACCTTTTCCGGGGCGGATTCACCGTGGATAAAAACACGGCGGAAACAGCTTTTGCAATGGGAAAACGCCCACCTGAACACATCCCACGAGGAACGAGGACTCCATGGACCCGGAACTCCAAATACTCCCTGCCCTTGTGTTTCTGCTCCTCTACGACCAACAGCTACGTAGGCGCCGAAGACAACGGTGAGTACTGCACCTACGACACGGGGGAGGGGGGAGGCAAAAGTTAGGGGGACACCCACCAAACACCCCCACCTCCACCCTAGCATATTACAACATACACACCATTCACAAAAATCACAGTAACAACCCACAATCCCCCCGGAAGAATGAAAAGACAATACGATATTCGGTCAAAAATTGTAATGTGGCAATATACATGTCATACAAAAATATACAGATATATATTAGAAAATCAGTCATAATTATATACAATACGAGAAGTAGTGCAGATATGTACATAACAATGTCCGTGCACCAACAGTCCAAAAATGCATGGGCGAGGCCCAAAAAGGATACCTGACCACAATCGGAGAGAACACTGCCGGGGCATCAGATAGAAATATTACAGGCACCTCATGGGGAAGGGAAGGGGGGGCACCTCAGCCGGATGTCTGCAAAGCCAGATCCACGACGGGGCTCCATGCCCATTGATGTATCCTGGGGAGTGCAGAACCACAGTCTCTCAAGTCTCTACAGTGGGTGGTTTGCCCACTGTTCAATCCTGGGGAGTGCAAAGCCACAGTCTCTCAAGTCTCTACAGTGGGTGGGTTGCCCACTGTACCATCCTGGGGAGTGCAAAGCCACAGTCTCTCAAGTCTCTACAGTGGATGGTTTGCCCACTGTTCAATCCTGGGGAGTGCAAAGCCACAGTCTCTCAAGTCTCACAAGTGGGTGGTTTGCCCACTGTTCAATCCTGGGGAGTGCAAAGCCACAGTCTCTCAAGTCTCACAAGTGGGTGGGTTGCCCACTGTTCAGTCCTGGGGAGTGCAAAGCCACAGTCTCTCAAGTCTCTACAGTGGGTGGTTTGCCCACTGTTCAATCCTGGGGAGTGCAAAGCCACAGTCTCTCAAGTCTCACAAGTGGGTGGCTTGCCCACTGGGCCATCCTGGGGAGTGCAAAGCCACAGTCTCTCAAGTAGATGCAGGTCGCTACTGGTACTGGGGGGGACTGATGCCCAGACTGGATGAGTCTCCCCGTGAAAGTTCCGGTCCTGTTACTGTCCCAGCTGCACATGGGATAAGGATGCCTGATGTGGCGGTCCATTCATTCCTACCTGGTGCTTGCCCTGTTCAGCGGTGCTTTGCCATGGCGGTCTTTGCCCTGTTCAGCTGTGCTTTGCCATGGCGGTCTTTGCCCTGTTCAGCAGTGCTTTGCCATGGCGGTCTTTGCCCTGTTCAGCGGTGCTTTGACTTTGAGGTTCAGGACTGTTCAGCGGTGCTTTGCCATGGCGGTCTTTGCCCTGTTCAGCGGTGCTTTGACATGGAGGTTCAGGACTGTTCAGCGGTGCTTTGCCATGGCGGTCTTTGCCCTGTTCAGCGGTGCTTTGACATTGAGGTTCAGGACTGTTCAGCGGTGCTTTGCCATGGCGGTCTTTGCCCTGTTCAGCGGTGCTTTGACATTGAGGTTCAGGACTGTTCAGCGGTGCTTTGCCATGGCGGTCTTTGCCCTGTTCAGCGGTGCTTTGACATTGAGGTTCAGGACTGTTCAGCGGTGCTTTGCCATGGCGGTCTTTGCCCTGTTCAGCGGTGCTTTGACATTGAGGTTCAGGACTGTTCAGCGGTGCTTTGCCATGGCGGTCTTTGCCCTGTTCAGCGGTGCTCTGACATGGTGGTCTTTGCCCTGTTCAGCGATGCTTGGACATGGCAGTTCTGATACGAACATTGGTGTGTGGCATGACGTTCCATCATTGCCCAGCGGGGCTGTGGCATCTGGGCCCTCCTGGGCACTGACTCCGGCGGTGGTCTCCTGACCAGTGACGATACTTGGGCCCTCCTGGGCTGTGACTCCAGCAGTGGCGGTGGTCTCCTGACCAGTGACGATACTTGGGCCCTCCTGGGCTGTGACTCCGGCGGTGGCGGTGGTCTCCTGACCAGTGACGATACTTGGGCCCTCCTGGGCTGTAACTCTGGCGGTGGTCTCTGGACCAGTGGCAATACTTGGGCCCTCCTGGGCTGTGACTCTGGCGGTGGTCTCTGGACCAGTGACGATACTTGGGCCCTCCTGGGCTGTGACTCTGGCGGTGGTCTCTGGACCAGTGAAAATACTTGTGCCCTCCTGGGCTGTGACTCTGGCGATGGTCTCCTGACCAGTGACGATACTTGTGCCCTCCTGGGCTGTGACTCTGGCGGTGGTCTCTGGACCAGTGACGATACTTGGGCCCTCCTGGGCTGTGACTCTGGCGGTGGTCTCCTGACCAGTGACGATACTTGTGCCCTCCTGGGCTGTGACTCTGGCGGTGGTCTCTGGACCAGTGACGATACTTGGGCCCTCCTGGGCTGTGACTCTGGCGGTGGTCTCTGGACCAGTGACGATACTTGTGCCCTCCTGGGCTGTGACTCTGGCGGTGGTCTCCTGACCAGTGACAATACTTGGGCCCTCCTGGGCTGTGACTCTGGCCGTGGTCTCTGGACCAGTGACGATACTTGGGCCCTCCTGGGCTGTGACTCTGGCGGTGGTCTCCTGACCAGTGACAATACTTGGGCCCTCCTGGGCTGTGACTCTGGCGGTGGTTTCTGGACCAGTGACGATACTTGTGCCCTCCTGGGCTGTGACTCTAGCGGTGGTCTCTGGACCAGTGACGACGGTGCTGGCGGTTGTGTGTCGACCGCCGTAAATGATGGCGCACTTCTCCACCGTGACACTCACAACAGGCTGGGCAGACTTCCTCTGGCCCTTCCCCACCTTTGGTGGAGTCACAGCTGACTCTCCAATCCCCTTCGAACCCATGTCAGTTGTTTTTCCACCAGGAGTCTTAACACGGTCCCGTCGTCCACTCTCCAATTTTAGAGCCTTTACAGGGGGTGGGCTGCCAGTGCCTTGGCTCCGGGTCCTACTGCCTGCCCTGGTGGCCGGTGCACTCCACATACCTTGAACAGGCACCACTGGTATTGGTGGCTTTTTGGCTGAGGCGCTACGACGGGACTGATGAATTGGAGGGGGTGGGGTGGGGGCAAAAAGGTCAACTTTACAGAGGGACAGTTTCTGACGAACACTGGGATGGGTAGCTGGAGGGGGTCTGGGAGTGGAGGAAGAGGAGGTGGTTGTCGGAGGTGTCACTTTAGCTGTTTTGGGTGCAGGTGCAGGTACTGGAGACTGTTGTGAGGTGGATGGATGTTGGGTGAGTGATTGCCGGCGTTTGTGTACTTTGGGAGGGGGCGTCACAGACACACTGGGAGAGGACACAGGGGACGTGTAAATGGCAGTGGAGGTGGTGAGTGCAGGTGAGCGGCTTGTGGTGCTGGGTCTCCTTGTGCAACTCATGCTGCCTGTAGATGTGGTGCATGCAGGTGTGTGTGTAGACGAGACTGGGAGGGAGGAGGGAGAAGAGGAGGAGGGGGACACAGTGGAGGCAGTGGATGTTGCTGTTTCTGTATGTGGGTGAGGCTTGCGTGAGTGCCTGTGGTGTGTGTGGTGCCTATGTTTGCTTGAGCTACTTGTGTGTGTTGACATGTGTGCATGCTGGTTTGTAGGTGTGCTTGGGATGGGCTGGGGTACTGGAGATTGGGTCTGGGTGGAGGAAGTTGGAGGGGGGAGGCTAGACACAGGGACAATGGCTGCCATCAGTGCTGAGGCCAGAGATTGCAGGGTTCGCTGAGGACAGCCTGACCAGAATGAATGCCCTCCAGGAATGCATTTCCGTGTTGCAACTCTCGTTCTACACCCTGGATTGCATTCACAATGGTAGACTGCCCAACAGTGAGTGACCTGAGGAGGTCAATGGCCTCCTCACTGAGGCCAGCAGGGGTGACTGGGGCAGGGCCTGAGGTGCCAGGGGCGAAGGTGATGCCCACCCTCCTGGGTGAGCAGGCACGGGGCGAATGCTGAGGGGCTGCTGGGAGGGCGGGGCTGGTAGGGGAGGTGGCGGCTGTACCTGTAGAGGTGGGGGGCACAGATGGTGCCGCCACCACAAGGGAGCCCCCATCGGTGAACAAGTCTGTGTCGCTGCTTGGTGATCCGGTGGCCGACGTGAAGCTCCCCTCACCCTCCGTCCCACTGGTGCATTCAGAGTCCGTGGTGTGGCCCTCCATGGCCATGTGGGATACAGCTCCCTCGTGCTCCGGTGCCACTGTACCTCCGCCTGATGATGCTGATGTACAAAAGGACAGGGAGAGCAGAAAAAGTGGGGGAGACAGAAGAAAGAGAGTTTTAGGGCATGGATTACCGCTACCGTTGGCGGTCAAGACAGACGCAGCAGCCCCCTGCATTACGCCGTGCTCCTGCCCTCTGCACATGCAATTTCTGGGATATGGCCTACATGGCAATCTGCGCACATGGATGCCACAGGGACAACTGTACCTCGACTTGGCACTCTGCTGAGGTGGGGTAGAGTGCCAAATGGCCTACATTACGGAGGGTCCTTGCCTACCTAACTCGCCCTGGCCTAGGGACACCCACAGCCCACCTCCCCCACCAGGACACCTCCACTGCACGCAAAGTCAGCAGAATGCGGTTGTACTCGCCCCCTTGTGTTTGCTGTGATGCCCTCAAGCGCCCATCCAACTCTGGGTAGGCCACTGCCAGGATCCGGAACATCAGGGGGGTCATGGCGCGACGGGCACCCCTCCCACGTTGGGAGGCCATCCCCAGCTGAGCCTCCACCGTCTTCTTGCTGCAGCGGCGAATGTCCTCCCATCTCTTACGGCAGTGGGTGCCCCTTCTCTGGTGGGCCCCCAGGGTCCGGACCTCCTTGGCGATGGCACGCCAAATGTCCCTCTTCTGGTGGGCGCTGACCTACATGACATGCACAAGGGAAGAGGAACAGTCATTACCAACTGCACCATCGTTGTGAGTGGACCCCTCCCTACTCTGGCCATGTGGTCCATTCATTCCCATGCATTCTTGTTCTATGAACTCTGCCCCCTTCCCTCTTCCAACCAGCCCTCTCCACCCAGGCCTAGCCCATACAACGTGCTCCCTGTGTACTAACCTGTTGGTCTGGAGGACCGTAGAGTAGCGTGTACTGGGGGAGGACCCTGTCTACCAGTTTCTCCAACTCCTGTGCAGTGAAGGCAGGGGCCCTTTCCCCAGACGCAGCAGCCATCGTCGCTTCCAGACCGAGGTCACAGCAGCACTTGCAGTGTAGGTCCTCTCCTGTCGAAGGTCAGGTATCTAGTGATTGAACAGATAGAAAATGGCGGTGACGTCCACGGCGGTGACGTCCACGGCGGTGCGCATCATCACAGCCGGCGCACCTGTTCATTGGCTCCTGGGACCCATAGGGTCCAATGTTAACCATTGCAGGATTGCGCCGCGGTCTACGACCGCCTACCGCGACGCTGTGCAACGCCAGCGTAGTTACCCCACAATCCCATTGTCCCAGTTTAGAGGTCAGGCAGCCGCCATTTCAGGGGCCCACATGGCTTAATTTACTACTGCGTCACACATAGCTAAGCCTACACTCAACACACATACAGGAAGGGTTTTGTGAGTGGTGTAGTCTTGTGTGTAACAGTGGGTACATACCTGGAGGAATAATGACCGGTTCTTCGCTGTTGTCCTTCGTAGGCACCGTCAGCTGGGACATATGAGAAGATGGCGGAATCCTCCGGTGTACCGACCGCTGGTGGACCTGTTGACAATGGAAGAGAGACATGTCATCCTCACCTACCGATTTGACCGTGCCACAATCCAGGAACTGTGTACCCAGTTGGAGCCAGACCTGATGTCACCAATCCGCCATCCGACTGGAATCCCCCCTGACGTTCAGGTGCTCCATTTCCTTGCAAGTGGGTCTTTTCAGACAACTGTGGCCATGGCATCAGGGATGTCCCAGCCTATGTTTTCCAACGTGTTGTCCAGAGTGTTATCTGCCCTGCTGATACACGTAAGGAGATACATCATTTTCCCTGAGGTGGAGGATTTGGCTACAGTGAAAGGTGACTTCTATGTCCTTGGACATATCCCCAACGTCATAGGTGCCACTGATGGGACCCATGTAGCTCTGGTCCCCCTCCACAGGAGTGAACAGGTGTACAGGAACAGGAAGAGTTATCATTCAATGAATGTACAGATGGTCTGTTTGGCAGACCAGTACATCTCCCAGGTAAATGCTATGTTCCCTGGCTCAGTGTATGACGCCTACATCCTGCGGAATAGCAGCATCCCTGATATGATGGCTCAACTCCAGAGGCACTGTGTATGGCTATTGGGGGACTCTGGTTACCGCAACCTTTCCTGGCTATTGACCCCAGTGAGGAATCCCAGGACAAGGGCAGAGGAATGGTACAATGATGCCCATTGCCGGACTAGGAGGGTGATCAAACGCACCTTCGGCCTCCTGAAGGCCAGGTTCAGGTGCCTCCATATTCTACTCACCGAAGAAGGTGTGCGAGATCATCATCGCCTGCTCCATGCTCCATAATTTAGCTTTGCGACGCCAGGTGCCTTTTCTGCAGGAGGATGATCCAGATGACGGTGTTGTAGCAGCTGTGGAGTCTGTGGAGCCTGTGGACAGTGATGAGGATGAAGCTGAGGACGAAGAAAACACAACAGGGAGTCAGTCATACAGCAATATTTCCAGTGACACACAGGTGAGAACATTTTCAGGTTTAACATTACATTAACTTTCACACGTCTACCTGTTTCTCGATTTTAATCTCTATTTGGTAACTGAGTTGTACCCTTCCATTACGGTTTCACAGGTGTGGTTACCTACGTGTCAACTGCTTGCATCCTTCAAGGGCTTGTGATGTGTGACATAGGTATGTTAGCCTTACAATGGTAAAGCCATTATGACACTGTCATTGATAATACATATTTAGTAAATCACAGACTGACTCCAGATTGTTTTGTGGTTCAAGGGTGTTTATTGAAGTGCTAAATATTGGAGGGGGGTGGTAAAATGGTGATGGGTGATGGTGGAGGAATGTCCATGGCAGAGTCCAGTCTATTAGTCTCACAGGTGCACTGCCCATATGGGCATAGGAAGTGGAGTTGGTGCAGTTCAAGTATGGACAGGGTAACAAAGTGGGACAGTGGGAGGACAATCAGGGTGGTCTCATTTCCTGGCGGGGGTCTTGCCATCTTGCTCTCTCCTGTTCCTGGATCTCAGGGACCGCTTGCGGGGTGGTTGTCCATCTGCAGGGGGTGGGGTGCTGGTGTGGTGGTCATGTGGCGGGCGTCCTGTCCACTAGCACCGGTGGAGGTGGTGGGCAGTTTGTCGTCCTGGCTAGTGTCAGGGGCCCCTTGGAGTGCCACGGTGTCCCTCAAGGTCTGCTGTATGTCCTTCAGCACCCCTACGATGGTGCCCAGGGCGGAGCCTATGGTCCTGAGCTCCTCCCTGAACCCCAAATACTGTTCCTCCTGCAGGCGCAGGGTCTCCTGCAACTTGTCCAGGACCGTCGCCATCGTCTCCTGGGAGTGGTGGTATGCTCCCATGATGGAGGAGAGGGCCTCGTGGAGAGTGGGTTCCCTTGGCCTGTCCGCCCCCTGTCGCACAGCAGCCCTCCCAGTTCCCCTGTGTTCCTGTGCCTCCGTCCCCTGGACCGTGTGCCCACTACCACTGCCCCCAGGTCCCTGTTGTTGTTGGGGTGGCGGGTTACCCTGGGTTCCCTGTAGTGGTGGACACACCGCTGATTGACCTGTCCTGGGTACTGAGGTTTGGGCCCGCTGGGTGGGTGCTGTGCTAGTGTTACCAGAGGGTGGAAGGTCGGTGTTGGGCTGTGCCTGTTCAAGGGGAACTGACTGTCCAGAGGCCCACGATGGTCCGGGCTGGTCATCAGAATCCAGTAGGGCAGAGCTGCTATCGTCACTGTGGGCCTCTTCTGGGGGTGGAGTGGTGTTGTCTGGACCCTCTGGTGTGGTGACGGTCCTTCGGGTTCCTGCAGGGGCATAAGAGCATGATTATTGCATGTGTGTGTGTCATGGTGTGCAATGGGTGGGTGAGCGTGTACCCCGGTGCTAGCATTCCTGTGTGGGGGCTTGTGTGATGATGGTTGGGGGGGTGTTATGGGTATGTGCAGTGGGCATGCTTTAGTGCTGGGTGACCATGCTTAGTTGTGTCATGCAGGGCTTGGTGTTGGGATGGGTGGTTTGTGTTATTAGTAAATTAGTGAGGAGTTGGAGTGATGGGGGAGGGGATAAGAGTGGGGTATGTGATAGCATGCAGGTAGGGTGGGGGATCTGATAGTTAAGATTTGACTTACCAGTGTTCCATCCTCCACCGACTCCTCCGAGGCCCTCAGGATGCAAGATGGTTAAGACTTGCTCCTCCCATGTTGTTAGTTGAGGGGGAGGAGGTGGGGGTCCGCCGCCAGTCTTCTGTACCGCGATGTTGTGCCTGGAGACCGTTGAACGCACCTTCCCCCGTAGGTCGTTCCACCTCTTCCTGATGTCCTCCCTATTTCTTGGGTGCTGTCCCACGGCATTGACCCTGTCCACTATTCTGCGCCACAGCTCCATCTTCCTGGCTATTGATGTGTGCTGTACCTCTGAGCCAAATAGCTGTGGCTCTACCCGGACGATTTCCTCCACCATGACCCTGAGCTCCTCCTCGGAGAAGCGGGGGTGCCTTTGGCATGACATGGGGTGGTGTGGGTGAAGTGTGAGGTGGTGTATGTGGTGATGAGTGTGGTGAGTGTAGTGGTGTGTGGTGTTTTGTGCGTGGATGTTGTGTGGGTGATGGTGTTGTGTGCCTTTGTGTGATGGGGTTGTCTATTCCGTGCTCTTTTTCTGGCCTTCGTTCGTGTTTTTTGGTCGTAGGGGTTTGTGGGTGATGTGGGTGTTTGTTTTATATTGTATTGGGTGTGTGGGAGTGGTGTTTGTATGTGTATCAGGTGTGTGTATTTTGAATTGTCCAATGTGGCAGTGTTTTGGAGATGTGTGTGTATTTTGAGCGCAGCGGTGTGTACCGCCAATGGAATACCGCGGTTGTAAGACCGCCGCGTGGATTCGTGGGTCGTAATAGCATGGGCGTGTTTCTGTTGGCGTGGAGGTGGAGGTTTTGTTTCCGCCAGTTTATCACAGACCTTTGGTGTGGCGGTGTTGTGTGGGTGTCTGAATTTCAACGGATTCCGAGATGTTTGTCATGATAGCTGTGGCGGAATACCGCCGCCGCGGCGGTGTATTGGCGGTCTTCTGCACGATAGTAAGCGCCTTTTACCACCAATGTTGTAATGACCCCCATAGTCTCCAGCAATCACAGTTACATTCAGTCTCCCGTACCTTGCAAAACACTTATACAGCGTGCCTATACACTGTCAAAACTGTCTCGATTTCCAAATATAAGCCTCTTTTTCAGATATCTGATTATCTAATGGGGACCGCTTTTATTGTGGTACCTGGGCCCATTTTCTGTCTTAGTCAGACCCTGCCTCTTAACTATGTTTTTTCTGTGGGTGGATATTAAAAAAAACTTGCCATGCTCAAACTTAGCTAAGTAGATAGGCAAGTTTTGTGCGAATCCTTCCAAGTGGTGAAAAAATATAGGCAAATCAAGATATGAGTATAGTACGTCAAGTGCCATTTTTAGCATCTTTACACATTGCTACTTTACATCGCAGGTAAGTATTTTGAAATGGTTTCAAGTGAAATAATGAAATAACAAGATAGATAGATACCGACGCGCCCCCTCATTCAGGAGCACCATGGATGCCGGCGAAAACAAAGGAGTTCTGTGTGAAACTACACACCGCGGTGCCCCCCTCTGCCATCCTCGTTGGTTAAGGAGAGGCGACCTGTAGTTAGAGTGTCGAAGGACACCCGAATCTACAGGTGAGCTGAAAATCAAATCTCGGCAACCGGGAGAGGGTTTTGCAGCATTTGAGTTGCAAGGACGGAACCCTCAATAAACACTTTATTTCAAGTGCATTGATTGCCAGACGGTTGCAAGAAGGAACATTAAATGGGGATTCTGCTGACTGTAGATTTAATGGAGGATTGCTTGAAAACACTGAATAAGGAACCTGCAAGGTGAATCAGTATAATAAGACGTGCAAAGGAAATGTAAGTGATTTGCACATTAAAATGCCTTTGCATTTGGACCTATGAGAATCAAGTGATTGTGTGAAGAATTCTCATGCCCTATGGTATCTTGGGAAACAACTGGGAAAGACTCCCAGCAGTTCAATTTATTTGCCCCAATAGGAACACTGCAAGGGACTCTGCTGGGCGTCAACATAATGGAGATTTGATTGATAGCATTGAACAATGAACCTGCCAGGTGAATTATATCAATGGGACGTGCGTGTAGTGTGGGTCTTTGCTGGCACAGTAACGACACACACACAATGTGGTTACTGCCAAAGGGGAAACTGCGTCAGCGCAGCCCCGTCTTTATTTATAACTTCTGTCCGCGTTCTGCCCGGACGCGCTGGACAGGATACAAAGTACAGGAGAGTCTGGATGGCTCTCCACATCCCTCCTATGTTTTACTCCACATGGAAGAGACGTGTTTGCATAGATAAATATTTAAAATCAAATGATGTACCCCAAGACTGGAGTGTGAAAGAAAAGAAAAGAGAAAAGAAAGATAAACCAGAAGAACAAATTAATAATACAACCAGAAAAGTTCACCAATTGTACAAATACCAAATTGGCGCAAACCCAACCGTCTGTCCGTAGACGTCTCAGTTCTCCAGATCTCAGGAAATGTCCTCCTGTCGCCAACACCTGACACCACCGGGGTCCAGCCTATGGATGGTGATACTGGACTACAGTTCATGACTGATCTGTTTTACAGACAAAATCTTTCAGCTGACTGTTGGGTGCTGGGTTGGGACGTAAATAATACTTTGCACTTCGGGCGAGCAATCCCCCATGTCCAGGATCACCAACCGGCAGGTCTCTCACAGTAGGCACCGGCACAGAAGCACTTGCAGTTTCTTCATTTCCGCTCGACGAGACACCAGTCGCGTCCTCCATTTCTCCTTCTTCAGAGGGGGCCAGACCTCCTGCTTTGCGGAAGTGTGACACATTCCTCGTAATCCTCTGTCTACCTCGGGCAGCCGTTATCATTGCACCTCGAATGCCAATGATTTCCCACACCTCAGGTTCGAACGGTGTTCGGATCTTTCCTCCTGCCCGATGATTTTTCACTACCACCCGATCACCTTCCTGAAACTCTTGATGCATTGTTCGCCGTTTTTCGTTGGCTTTCTGATTAGCAATTTCTTGGCGCCTCTGAGTGGCTTTCACATCTAATGCAGGTGGCTTCCAGGCAGGACCAGCCGGGATACAGCCTCATGGTGAGACTTTGAACATCAAAGTTGCTGGGGCACACCCAGTGGTACTATGGGGTGTCTGGCGATAGACACTCAGGAACTGCTTCTGGCATTGTTCCCCCTCTTCTCTTTGTTCCACACCTATCCTGAGGGCTCGATTTAAAGTTTGCATGAATCTTTCAACATCGCCATTCGCCTGAGGCCAATACGGCATGATCTTGTGGTGGCGTATGGCCAAACCATCAAGGTTAGAGCGAAATTCTTGTCCCTGAAACAGTGGCCCATTGTTTGTCCTGACCTCATCAGGGAGCCCAAACAACGCAAATGTCTTTTGAAGTACTGGCCGCACATTTTCAAAAGCAGTAGAGGATATGACTTCGACAACAGGAAATTTTTGTATAGGAGCCTCTCAGGACGACCGTCAGCCGCCCATCCGGGAAACTCCCAAAGTCCATGCTTACTTTTGCCCATGGCTTCAGACTGGCAGGTTCGGTAATGATTGGACAACTGGGCGGTACCACAGAGGTGATAATACAGGAGTGACACTTCCCCACCATTTTGTCAACTTGGCTGTCCATGCTAGGGAACCACACTTTGGCATGCAATCGAGACTTTGTTTTTGCAGCACCTTGGTGCCCCTGGTGTGATAACTCTATCACTCGAGTCCACAAGCACTGAGGAAGTACGAATCTCTTTCCCCGCAGGACCAGTCCTTCGCTGCCAGTGTATAGCTCATCACGCACCCTCCACATTCCTTGCATCGCCGCTTTGCTTTCTGGGCTAGATACCTTCGTCTTTTCTAGGAAGTGCTTACATTTCCTGTGGTCTAACGCCTTCTTAACCTGGTTCAGTACCTCATCGTGGCATTCACAATGTCTGCTATGAGAAGAGCATTGGGACATGCGGATTGTACGACCATACTAACAAAGACTTCTGTGCTCTCTTCATCTTGTTCTTGATAGGCCTCAAATGTTTTCGGGGACGGGTGACGAGATAAATAATCCGCCGGGTTATTTACCCCTGGTCGATAAATGACCGTGAACCGGTAAGGTTGAAGCAGGACAGTCCACCGTTCAATTCGAGGAGGTGCCAAACGTGGGCTTCCTGCAAACAGTGACACTAAGGGCTTATGATCAGTCTCCACTTGGAATTCGTGCCCATAGAGATATAAGTGAAAGTGCTTGCATGCCCATCGAATCGCTAAGGCTTTCCGCTCGATCTGAGCGTACTGTGTTCCAACTGCAGACAGCGCCCAGCTGGCATACGCAACCGGAATCCACTCCTGATGCCTTTGGTCCTGAAGAACAACGGCCCCAAGCCCCACAGGGCTCGCGTCCACCACTACTTCCGTCCGTTTGAGAGGGTTAAAGTAAGCCATGGTTGACTTGTCCAGCAGCGCTGCTTTGATGTCTGCAAACACCTTGTCCGCGGCTGGGCTCCACTCCCAGCGATGTTGTCCTTTAGTGAGCTGTCGAAGAGGCTCTGTCATTGTGGCAAGCTGCGATAAGAACCTTCTGCAATACGTTGCCATTCCCAAGAAACTTCGTACTTCTGTGGGACTTTGAGGAATTGGGGCTTGACGAATGGCCTCGACCTTGCGCGGATCTACTTGTAGACCATCTTTCGAAAAGATGTAACCAAAGAATTACACAGATGTTTGATAAAACGTGCATTTCTTCTTGTGAAGCGCCAGCCCCGCTTCCGCTAGTCTTTGCAGCGTAGCCCTTAGATGGCGATGGTGTTCATCTCTTGTCCTGGAATGTATTAAGATGTCATCACTTAAATTGATCACCCCAGGCAGCCCTGACAAAGTCTCCGTGATGGCATTCTGGAACACTTCGGCTGCAGAGGATACCCCGAAGCTCAGCCTCCTGTAGCGCCGGAGTCCCACATGTGTTGAGAGAGTGGTGATGTTTCTGCTATCGGGGTCCAGCTCCAGCTGGTGATAACCAGCGTTGAGATCCAGTTTTGAGAACCACTGTGCCCCATTCACATCTGCTATGATGTCATCTATTGTGGGCGTTATGTGTCTCTCCCTCCGGATGGCTTTATTGGGTATGCGCATGTCAACACAGAGGCGAATGGCTCCGGGCTGCTTAGGTTTCGGCGCTATCACCAAAGGCGAAACCCAAGGCGTTGGCCCCTCTACCTTTTCTATGACTCCCTGCTCCTCGAGCAGCTGCAGCTCCTTTTCCACTGCTGGTCGCAGATGGAACGGCACACGGCGATGTCTTAGAGCGACCGGAGCGACACTCGGGTCTATGTGGAGTTTGATGCGTTTCCCTTTCAGCCGTCCCAACCCCTCAAAAAGCTGCGGAAACTCACTGATGAGGCGTTTGACATGAGAGTCATATACTTGGTGGGCAAAGAACACCAACTCCAAATCCTCAGCGGTGTGACATCCCAACAGGGTGCCTAAATCTCCTGTTACCACATAAAACTTTGCTTGTGTCGAACGCTCTCCACTGGTTACTGACACATCCACCGTGCCTTTCAGAGGAAGGGGCTCCCGTCCTCCATAGTTGTGTATCTTGGTGGTAGTTGGGGTGAGGGATGGTGTAGGAGTTAGCTGTTGGAATAGGGTCTCATCCACTACATTGACTGACGCCCCCGTGTCGATAAGTACTAATGCTAGCGTGCCATTGACTTGAACGTTACTCATGGGAGGGGGTAGCTTCTTTTGTTGCCTCCCGCCGGTGAATGAGATTACAAAGATGTCCTCCTCCTTGTCTTCCTCAAAGACGGGTGCTCCAGAGGCTGTATTTTCTCTCAACTCTTCATTCTCTTGGGTTACACTCCGGACCTTGACATCCTTTCCCTTTTGGTCTCCTTGCTTGTTCCTTCCGGACCTACACACCTTTGCAAAATGATTACCTTTTCCACAGCGATTGCAAGATTTTCCCTTTGCCGGGCACCCTGTTGTTGATTTGTGTTCATACCCGCAGCTCCCGCAAGCACGTTCGCCGGGTCTAAAGGGGTTTGGTCTGCATCCTGGTGTTTGGCGTGCCTGAATGGCGTCTACTTGCTCTTCTTTTACCTGGACTGGACGTGTGGACGAAGCCACTGCCAACAACTATCCTCGCACCGCCACTATGGCATCTGCCCGGACCGCCGATAGTTCATGAGAGCGTGCAAGGATCAGAATTTCGTTGAGGGAGATACCTTGCTGGCGTAGAATGAGCTTTCTTAGAGCGTTAGACCGGCACCCCTGGATAATCTGGGCTCTGATCTCTTCCTGCTGGTTGAGCCCTACGCACAAGCTTGTTAGCTTTCTCAGTCTCGCATAGAACATGTCCATTGACTCAACCTCCGTTTGTTGCGCTTGTCGAAGTTTGAACCCTCATAGTCTGAGTTCAATTGGGGGTCAAAGTGTTTGTTTAAAGCTGCTACTGCCGCATCAAAGTCAGATTTATCGCCGGTGTCTGAGAGTGAATCGAACAACTCTTGCAGTTCATTTCCGCCCATCAGCAACACCTGCGCACCGCGCCATCCGTTTCCCTTGTGGCACAGAAATAGTTGTCTAGGCGATTTAACCATAGGCGCCATCTTGGCGCCGCTGTGGCCGTATCAGTCAGTTGGCTGAACGAGGGTAGCGCTGTGACTGAGGAGTGAACACTATTGTTTGGTTGCACAGGGAGCTGGGGATTTTCTTGTGGTGGCGCACTCATGTTGTCACTCTATGTATACACTTTCTGGTTGGTTGCAGCTCTTGTGTGGAGCTATATTTTTTTTTCAGTGTTTACCTTCTCTATTTTGTTTATTTTTTTTAACACCGCTGTTTTTTTTTTTTTTCCAGTTCACCTTTCCTTTTGTACTATAGCCTTGTGTGTGTTTGTGATATTTTTTTCTTTTGGGCTTCTCCCTCGTTTTTTTTCTTTCTTTCCATTTACTGTGGTCTTTGTGTTACTGCCCTTCCTTTCTGGGCACCACTCGGTGTGTCTTTTTTTTCTTTCCTCTTTGTTTCTTTTTTTTTTTCCGTGGAGGGACACACCCCTCCACCACAGTTCACCGCGCTCCCTGGGCCTCTTATTACAGGGAGCGCGAGCAGCGTTCACTGTTGCCGTTGCTCGGCAACAGGCACCCCGCGTCTCCAGACACTCGCCTCCTGCCACGTGGTGTTCCCCACTGGAGCGCGCAGGGCAGTGCTCACCTTCTGGGACCCGAGGGCCTCCTTCCCCGCTGCAGCGCGCCGGACGGGGGCTCGTCTCAGGAGGCCGGAACACTTCGCCTCCCTCGTTGCTGTGTCGTGGCAGCGTCTCAAGGACCACCGCAGCGTGGCCCAGACGCAGCCAGATGAAGGCAGCAGCTGCACGCTCGCACTGCAGGATGCAGTGCGACCTCCCAGAGAAGGTGAGATGGCGGCGCTTCCTTCGGCGGCCTCACTGACACTCGCACGTTTGCTAGTTAGCGACGGTGGTTGGTGGTGGTACCCTTCCTAGTTCCTCAGTCGGCGTGGCACGAGCGAGGGAGAGGGGGACAGCACCCACCGCAGATGCATGCGTCGTTGGGGTGTGTGGCATCTCGTTCTTTTTTTTTCTTTTGCTCACACACGACAGCGTACTTTGGGACCCGCTGGTGGGCCGTGCGGGTAACCGTAATCCCGCCCGTCACCAATGTAGTGTGGGTCTTTGCTGGCACAGTAACGACACACACACAATGCGGTTACTGCCAAAGGGGAAACTGCATGAGCGCAGCCCCGTCTTAATTTATAACTTCTGTCCGCGCTACGCCTGGACGCGCTGGACAAGATACAAAGTATAGGAGAGTCCGGATGGCTCTCCAGATGGCTCTCTACAGTGCGCAGGAAATCAAAGTGATTTTGACAGTGAGATGGTTCAGCATTCAGAGCAAAGTGAATTAAGTGATTGTGTGAAGAATGCTTGTGCCTAGTGGTATTCTGGGTAATAATTGAGAACGACTCCCAGCAGTTTAATTTATTTGCCCTAGTCTTTCAACTGTCAATTTGTATTATGGACTGGATCGCCATGAGAAATGCTTTAAGTGTGGGGTGCTCGTGGGTGAAAGCTCATTGTTGGGTTTGAATAACACATGGTATTTGTACTCTGATTATGAATTTTTCTAGAACAATGTGGTTTAGTAATTTTGCACCCTTTGACACACTGCATTACAGATAAGAATTTAACAAATGTGCCAACACTTGTCTAAGGTAGTCACCGGAGGCTTCACTATTTATAATTTCAGCATGCATGTAGTCACTGGACTAATTGCACTTGTATGATGTTTGGTTGTTTAATAACAATAATGGAGTGTTTAGAATTTGCTTGTATCTGTTTAGAAGGAAGTGAGACGTACAAAACCATAGAAATTCAGCTGTTATAGTTAGAGTTATTTCAAGTAACTAGAACTTGTGTCCTAAGGTAAATATAACTATATATGTTTTTTTCAGTGAATTTCTATGTTTTTTTTAACATAAAGTAATGTTAATTACTTTACGTTAATTCAACCCCTGCCACGCACGGTAGCAGGGCCTGGCCTGCTGCCAACCCCTTATAACCACCCAACCACGCACAGCCTTTGGCCACATGTGGCAGAGGTTGGCCTACAATCAACCCCCTATAATCACCCAAAGCTGCATCATGCACAGCCTTTAGCTGTGCACAGCAGGACTTGGCCACAGGGCCTAAATTACCCCACAGCACCCATGAAGTGCTTTTTTGTTTTGTGGAGATGTGATTATACTCCTATGCATCAAGAAACTGTCTTTAAAATCGACAGGAAGCGCAATTGGGGGGTCCTTTTAATAAGCTGTCCAACTTCCTGGGAAAATGGGGGGAAGATGCTGCAAATCACTAATGTATATGGGGAGGGGGCCAAAAGGGCAGGGTTTCAATGACAAGAAAACCCACTCATGACAATCACAACATGTGATATTGTGCTAAAAAAAAGCAAGGATTTACCAAGGATTACATATAATTTTTTACACCGCCTCCTTCAAAATAAATATATCTTTATTTATGTGTGCAATGGTTCTGGGTCATAATAGTATTGCCAGAAATGTCAACTGACATGAATATTGTCATGCTTATAATTTTAGCAATTTTTGCATTTGGTGTACTTTTTCTATTCTTATCTCCAATGGGGCTATGTTTTTGTAAAAGATATTCAGGAGACGATATTTATATCATACAATATTCTGCTAACACACCCATGTAGTATAGAAAAATATACAACAGTAAACATGCCTTGTGGTACATTGAAGCCACCTCTAGTTTCGGGCAACAATTAGATAGGAACCAGCCGTCATGTTCATGGTTTATTCTGTCAGTAGAACCCACTCGCCCCTTCGGAAGTACCA
Source organism: Pleurodeles waltl (assembly GCF_031143425.1). Taxonomy (NCBI): domain Eukaryota; kingdom Metazoa; phylum Chordata; class Amphibia; order Caudata; family Salamandridae; genus Pleurodeles; species Pleurodeles waltl. The sequence goes on from NC_090445.1 coordinate 722,450,548, forward strand.
CAGAATAGCACACAGTTACCCAGTAGGTATCCGTTATATGCAGCTGTACAAAGTATAATGCACACTTTTCTGTTTATCATGGAGAGTGGGAAAAAGGGTGGGAGCCTTGAGGGGTGGAGTACAGAGTGAGTTATGGTGCACCTTGGTGTCAACATTGACCAGAATTATCAGATCACACTTGATGGGACTGCACATACGGCTTAAGTCATACGGTGGTGAGTTTCTCCTCATCTCAAAGAAGGGTACAACACAAGACTGTTACATCTTTTCCCCTCTGAGACACACACAACACCCACCATATCTCCCCCTTACTCCCAGGCTCTCATAACAACCAAGGACGTGTGCATCAGCCAACTTTATTGCTTTGGTTTTTATTTTACTTGAGGACCATGCAGCTTTTAATCGTTAATAAAAACATTTGGGATGTATTTTAATAATTTAATTAAATTTATGTCCAGTTTCCCTCTTACAGGTATTCCTTTTTAGTCCTTTCTTAAACCTGTGCTTGATGGAGGTTCCTGTTTGTGAAGAAAGACGTAATGGATCCTCTATATTATTTCTGAGGCGTTCAGTGTTTCTATTAGTGCATTAACCTGTCAGTCACTTTGGTTGACACTTATGTTCCAGGTGTTTACTGATGCCATGATTTCAAGACAAAAAGCTATCACTACAACCATTTCATTTCATTTATAGATTACTGCTCAGCTAGGCCCTAACGCCCTAGGGTGCAATTTGCGTCCGTTTGGCATTGGTATTTGTCATAAAAATTAACATTTCACCCAAAACAAAGGGGATTATAGGGGCAAGGGTTGTAGCAATTAAAAAATGTAACTTTCGTTTCCGGCAGTGTTACGCCAGTTTGCAACTGTGACATACAAACCTAAAAAAGTGTGCAAATTTCATTTGCCCAGCATCTTCACTATCCATTTCAGGTCTTCCTAAATACCGAGCTATGGCTGATTTAGAGCAGTTTGAGCAAATTTCTAAATTTATCAATCCGTCAAAAATGTGGAGATCGACCTTGCACCATACTTTTTAGGTCAGGCGTAAGCGTACAGCGTCCTGTATACTTTTAGTATACTTCTGTGGGCTTCAAGCCATTTCATTTGTTCAAGAGTCATTTAAAAATCCTTGCTTGCTAGTGGTCAGTCATGCCTCTTTGTCCCTCCTTTTTATCTTTAGGAGCAGGGACTAACTAATGTATAATTACACATTGTCGTGTTTATCTGTTCTTTGGGTGACTTTTTTTCTTGGTTTCCTGCTCCTAGCAGACAATATGCTTACAATGCTGAGCTCAGGTGTACTGTACACACACCCTACTGCTTCATCCACAGCGCTTACATTCCACTTCCCCACACTGTATTCATGCTTGCCTCACCACCCAATCACCCTCCTCCCACTGACGCTTGTAAACTCCTGTGCCACCGTGCCCACTTGCACCTTACCCCTATGTTTTGTTTTGCCTCGCTGCTTCACATTCATGGCAGTATGTTGTTTGTTCATCTTCCTTGTTTTCGGGCAATCTTGTTGTTTCTTTGCAATGTCTGTAGGATCTATTTTATTACATTTTTTGATGGAGTTTAATGTAGGGCAAACTCGACACAAAGGTATTAGAGCACTTTAATTCTTTTTATAGCGCAAACTTAATACAAAAGTATTACAATGCTTTACATGAGCACCGGTTACATTACACATTCATTTTTGATAGCAAAGGGGGAGTTAAGTGATTTGCCCAGAATCACAGGATGTTGAGCCAGTGCCAAGACTCAAACCGTGTTCTCCAGCTCCAAAGTCGGCAGCTCTGGCCCTTACACCACACCCTCTCCCCTAGGGTTATTTGTCTGGTGCATCTTGGGGCAGACTGGGAATATCTCAGATTTTTTTATATAGCAATTGATATTACAGGTTCTGCCATTCATAGTGCTGCAGAAACAACAAGTGATGGACGGAATGCTGAACATTGTCAAACACTCTCCCCCAGTCATAGATCTGGGTTTAATCCATTGTTCTTTTGCTCACCATGCCACCCCAGTTTGGACCCAGCCATATGCAAATCAGTCTTGACCCTGTTCCTCATGGGAACAGTCCAGACCGAACTGCCAAGCCAGGTCCTCACTGGACCGGAAACAAGCATCCTGGGACTGGTTTCGGGGTTTCACCCCTCATCAGCCAGGCTAGCTTGAATCCAGTGGCATGGGAAGCACGGGACCCACGTCTGGGCATACCCTTCCCACTTAGGGCGACAAAGCAAAAACAACAAGTGATGGACGGAGTGCTGAACATTGTCAAACACTCACCCCCAGTCATAGATCTGGGTTTAATCCATCGTTCTTTTGCTCACCATGCCACCCCAGTTTGGACCCAGCCATATGCAAATCAGTCTTGACCCTGTTCCTCATGGGAACAGTCCAGACCGAACTGCCAAGCCAGGTCCTCACTGGACCGGAAACAAGCATCCTGGGACCGGTTTCGGGGTTTCACCCCTCATCATTCATAGTGCTGCAGAGCAGGTGCCATTCTTAAATAAAATTGCTATGATTCATTTGTATCGACCTTGCAGAGAAGAAGAGGTGAAAAAGCAATGTCAGGATTGCAATCTGTGACATTCTCGTTCTATCAAGACCTCTGCAGTGGATGCATTAACCAAGTGATTTGAGTACAACTTATCCCTAGGCGATAGAGCACATGCTCTTGATAGCCTCCGAAGGGTCACCAACCAAACACATAGGTTAGTTCTACGCAAAAAGATGGTGAAAGGTGTTGTCTCCAAAATGGTGGAAAAGGAGTTGCGACTCCAGACTCAAGCACTTCACGGCCTCAAGCTTGATAACAAAACACATCTAGCCTTTGGATGTAAATTGGGCTGCTTCAAATAGAGCTCATTTAGTAGAGGTAGCCATTTTCCTAAACCTGTAGTGCAAAGAAGCAAACACAAGGCTGCTATAGTGAGAGGAGCAGCGTATCAAAGGGAACAAAAGTGGAGCAAACTCCATCACTTCCTCCTCTCAGAATTCACTGGTGTCATGGCGCTGATGAGTGTCCCCTCACAGCTACTGCGACCTTGCAGATACCACTTTCGGAAGGGTTGTCTAAAATAGTGCTCAAATAGCACTGCTTCCTGTTTGAAGAAACACCACATCAAATACCCCCCACAGTCGCTGTCACAGGTGCAGAGCACTTCCCCATCACCCTCTAGACTCCTGGGTATAATGATCCACAGATCATCTGTCACAGTCCAGTAATGTTTAACCTGCTGTCCTCTCTTCCAACCCCAGGCTTCATATAACCTCTCCACTAAGTTCCCATGCATCATTTGATGTAAACTTTATGTGTTATTTCTGATTGCCGTGGTTACCAAGTACATGGAAAATCAATGTCACGAAAATATCTTTGTGACTTTATCAAGTGGCCCTTTTCTCACTCCTGTTTCTACTAGTGTTCCTCTCAGTGCTTCACCACACCTCCCGTGTCTATAGGAATATACATGTGTTTGTTTATATGGGTACACACCCCAAATACTACATCTCAAAGTCAATCCTGGACAGCAACAGGAAAGACTCCATGGGCAGGAGATGTTTTAAACAGGAGAACTGTGGTTTCACAAACTGTGGCCACAAGGACCAGCCATTGCTCGTAATTATGTAACCCAAATGTGTCAGTGTATTTTTTTGTATAAGAAAGCAAACAGGCAGGATCCATGCCAGGCTTGCCGGGTTACCGCTGTGTAAATAAGATCCAAATAAAATAATTTTACATAATTTATGTTATTTGGGTACCAAGAAACTGACGTTGTTCTGGACCTATCTTGGATCCCCAACAAAAACATACATTTGAATCCTTTTCATAGCCTCAAAAAATACTAATGAACCAGCCCCGTTTGAGCCTCACTGGGCACCACTGGTCTAGGTGAAAAAACACTCTATTGTTCAAACCCAGGCTTCCCGCACTACTCTGAGTGGCCCAGGTGGCAAGACCAAGAATTAAATCCAAGAATCCAAATTTTGAGTAGCCATCCCAACAGAGAGAATTCTTACATCCAAACCATCAACCAGTGCACAAATGCATGCACCGAAAAGGCACCGTCAAGGCCCAGGAGATTCAGGTACATGTATCTGTTCTACAGAGTCCAGTCCTGACCCGAGGGCTGTCATAAGACTATTAACCCAAGGCAGTGCTTTAAATGAATACAGAGTACCAGCCCTTCTGTATTTCCATTTAAAACACTGACTCAAGGTCACAGATGTCGCACCTCTGAAACCTTTCCTGTCAGCCCATCTACCACTGAAGCTCTGTTGCTCTTGTATGCAGTAAAAGTTTTTAAAAGGTAGACTGGAATTGTCAATGTAGAGGAATAATTCCTCTAAAAGTTTAACATACAGAAATATATGGCTGCCCCATTTGTTTTGCTCCTTTTGATCCCTTCATTCTCTGGGTTAAATGCCACAAAGGTGCCTCTTTGTGGCTTGTTTGGTGCTATAAAAGATTAAGTAAACACATTGGAAAGGGTTGCATCTCAAGGGTATCACAGCCAGTCTCTAGGAATGAAGCAGAGACACTCCCAAGATGGTGGTCTTGTTGTGTCCTCTCTCCTGCAGTGACAGGCCTGGTAGGGTTGCTGTGGCACCTGGGATACATCGACTACACTCCAAACAAAAACACATATGTAAAATACATTGTCATTTACAAAGTCAATAGCTCTAACTCTCACAAATGTGACACCTATTGCACTGCAAATGCTTGTTGGTGAAATGTTGTGTATTCTGCTTCCGGGAAGGTTTGCATTTTGCCACCATTGTTTTGCCTCGAGTGACATTTTAAATGTATGCATATGGTTGTGTAGGCGGTATTTACACAGACGGATATATTACTCTCAGTGTGTATATGTGTGTTGTACAAAACACACATACCGAACCACTAGCAAGGTAACACACACCTTAGTGTTAGCGTTCTTTTATCATACAGGGAGGCCTGGCAACCCCTGGTCCCTGCAGGCCCATCTACTTGCTTCATGTGACACTCTCCATTTGACATTGTGCAGGGAGTCACATGCACAGCTTCACACAGCGACTCTGCAACTTGAAAACAAGCCAATACCGATCCACCCCCCCTCAAAATAAATATCAAATGGTATCCATGTGTGTATACCTGAAGAAGGTGAACAACTGCCCGGGCTCTCAGTTTGGCCATCAGCAGACGCAGTGGGCTTCATGAAGATACAAATACTTGGCCCAGAGCCACAGAAATGGCTTTCAATACTTAGCTATTAATTGGGCGTGGCCACTTCAGTCATTTTCACTCGACCTGCTCTGATTACAATACAACACCTGTGACTGTCAGCAACTTTAAATTAATTCACATGGGTGCTTTCACTGCAAATGCATCACTGGACACAAGTTACATCCAGTGCTTCCGGGTGAATTTACAGTAGTCACCTTCATGGCATGTGCAGACACTGACAGAAATCAAATCTCTTGTATGTGCAGGAAGTAGCAGCATTTGCTTTCCTTGTACCCACATGAATTAGTGACTACATGAATTGACACCAGTTGCTTTCCTTGAATGTTCATGAATTGACAGTAATCACCCCACCCCTTCTCCTTATGTCTGGCATGTGGGAGGGGCGTAAGGTTTAGTGTGAAAGAAATCCCTTAATTTGTGGAATGAGAGATAGGGTAAGATTGTGGAAGAAAGAGAACTGCATGGGTCAGTGCCAGAATCGAAGAGAGTAAGGGGTCTTTGTTTATTAAGAATGAAGAGCAACTGTGATTTTTGTGGCATGTAAAAGAGAAATGACAGTGTAAATAGAGGAAGGAGTTCCACACTGTTTCTATGCTCCAAGTCTATGCTACTATGGCATTTTGTAAAGGAGTTCAATGAGTAGGATGGGTGGAATAGTGGTTAAAAGTGTGAGTTATGAAAGCTTTTGACAAGAGATTGAACCCCACCGCCTCAAAGTCGTTTTTTATATTGTTTCTCAATTTCTTTTTTCATTTTACCTAAATGACAAAGGTCCTTTGGTAAATCACCCCTAGAAGTGTCTGGGAGGTTTGTGGCCCATTTAGTAAAGCCAGTGTATGTCAGAAATTCGTGACATGCACTGGCATGTTGGATGGGGGCAAGGTTTAGTGTGAAAGAAATCCCTTTATTTGTTGAATGAGAGATAGAATAAGATTGTGGAAGAGAAATAAATGCATGGGTAAGTGCCGGGGTTGAAGAGAGTAAGGGGTTATTGTTTATTAAGAATTAAAAGAGACTGTGATTTTTGTGTCATGTAAAAGAGAAATTACCATGGAAATAGAGGATGGACTGCCACACTGTTTTCATGATAACAAGACTTCTAGCCAAACACTCTCATCCACTGAAACATTGGTCTAGTGGCTAATGCCAAAGTTTCCTGTTTCCCAATATCAAGGGTTCAAACCCCACCTTCAGAGTTTTTTTATCGTATTTTTTTTAATTTATTTGTAATTTACCTAAATGAAAGAGGGTCCTTTGGAAATCATAAACGAGCACTATTTGCAGTTAGGCATAAAGCAGCATTTCAGAAATCTGTAACATACTGTGGCACATGTCACATGAGTTGTGACATATGCCACACGCAAGCGTGACACGTGTCACATGCCAGGAATGTGTTTCAACACTTACTGAGTGAAGGGAGCACAACAATTCTTACACCTTCCCACTCAAGAGAGGGTGGCGGAAGGGGCACAACTATGGTGCTTTCTCACATAAGAGAGAGCGGTAAAAGGAGCACAACTCTAGAGCCTTCTCAAACAATAGGGGCTACTTTCGGGAAGGAGCACCTCTAGTGAGCTAGATCAGACAGTGCCTGCGAATGTTTAGGACAGCCAGATTTTATAGAACTGCAGTTAAAGTGCTACTAGATGCAACCTTTCAGAAGCGCTCTTAAAAGGCACCTCCGAGAGCGGAGGCGAGCGAGCGTCACTGAGGGACTCAACTTAACGGGGAGGACTGCAGAGCACTTACCAAATAGAATTACAGAGCATCAATATCTGCTTAGTACTAGGTAAAGGCAACACATTTATTCCGGGGACAGCATGGGGGTGGGGAGGGGTGGGATCCCGGGGCAGTGGTGGTCCCTGGGCCCAGGGGAGGTCTGCGTGGCCCCCCTAACTTTTTTTAATGTACTGCACGGGGAGGTGGCGGTCCAGGGGTGGAAGCCGGGTCAGCGGCTTCCTTGCGGCCCCTGTATATATATTGGCTATAGGCCCAGGGAGGTGGTGGTCCTCAGGGCTCCCCGTGCACCACCTCATTTTTCATCATTTTGGCAATGTCCCAGAGACCTGGCCCACCGGGGGCAAAATTAATTAGGAGCATGTCAGTCCCTTACGGCATCCAGGGAGATGAGGCGTCGGATGTGCACTGCGATGCAGGTGGAGGTGAGGTGTCGGTTCCGTTCGGTTGCAGAGGGAGCTGGTGTGGTGTCAGTGGCGATGCAGTTATTCCTTGTGACCTGGCGAGGTCGATTGATCCAGTCGGTCAAGACATGATGTGTCGAATTTTACAGTGTTGTTATTACCCTGCGTGAAGTCAGCGCCGTCAGACTTCACAGCGCTGAGACTTCAGTATAGGAGGCAAGCTCAATCCAAGCCCTTGGAGAGCACCTTTGAGGAAGGCAGAGTCATTCAAGCAAAGTCAGAGGCCAGTAGGGTAGCATGGCAACAAGCAGGGCAGCAGGCCTTCTCTGCAAAGCAGTCCAAATGAGTCCTTTAGGCAGCCAGGCAGTTCCTCTGACAGAGTGCAGGTGTAGATCCAGAAATGTCTAATTTGGTGGGGTCAGAGACCCAGCTTATATCACCAAAAAGAGTGGTTTTGAAGAGCACAAGTTCCCCTTTCAGCCCAGTCCTATCTGCCAGGGTCCCTGTGGGGTGTTATCAGTCCTTTGTGTGAGGGCAGGCCACTGGCCTTTGAAATGTAAGAGAGGGCCTCTCCACCCTTCCTGCCCAGGGAGACCCATTCAGTGTGCAGATGAATGTAGTTGTGACTGAGTGTCCCATGTTTATGGCTGTCTGGGTGGAGCGCACAAGGGGAGCTGTCAGCCAGCACAGACCAGACATGGATTTGAGACAGGGCTGCATGGCACAGATGGTAGTAAGTGCTGAGAAATGCCCACTTTCTAAAAGTGGCATTTCTAAGATAGAAATATTAAATCCAACTTCACCAGTAAGGAGAATTTTGTATTACAATTCCGAACATGACAGGGCTACTCCTTCCAGATCAGAATCTACCACTTAAAAGTATATAAGAGCAGATCTAATGCTAGTCTATGGGGGAGCTGGCCTCACAGTAGGGGAAAACAAATTGATGAGTTTTTCACTACCAGGACATGTAAAACACATAGATACATGTCCTGCCTTTTACTTACATAGCACCCTGCCCTATGGGTTACCAAGGGCCTATCACAGGGGTAACTTATATTTAGAAAAGGGGGAGTTTAAGGCTTGGCAAGTAGTTTTAAATGCCAAGTCAAAGTGGCAGTGGAACTGCACACACAGGTCTTGCAATGGCAGGCCTGAGACATGGTTAAGGGGCTACTTATGTAGGTGGCACAATCAGTGCTGCAGGCCCACTAGTAGTATTTAATTTACGCTCCATGGGCACATGTAGTGCACTTTACTAGGGACCTATAGGTAAATTAAATATGGCAATGGGGTAGGAACCAATGTTACCATGTTTAGGGGAGAGAGCACATGCACATTAGCATTGGTTAGCAGTGGTAAAGTGCGCAGAGTCCTAATACCAGCAAAAACAAGGTCAGAAAAATGGAGGGAGGCAGGCAAAAAGTTGGGGGATAACTATCCTATGGCGGTCAGATCTAACACAAGGCCTTTAAAACAAAACTTCTCCCAGCTGTAAAACAAACGTCTAGCCATGAGAAAGCTTAAAAGACACTGAATGGGAGGGGTAATTATTTTAGGTTCCCCACTAACCTAGTCTGGGACCCAGAGATGATGTAGACAGAAAGAGCGTTTTGAAGGTGGTCCCATTATTCTAGGACCACCACAGGCTGAGTTATGAACACAAATGTTTTGTAAAAGTAATGCCCTGCAAAGCATTATGGGGCGCATTTTTGTGCCACAAAAATTATAGTATGTTGACTGCAATGCTCAGAACAGCCACTAGAGAACACAACAAAAAAAATAGCATTTGGAAGAAACATGGTCATGTAACCATACAGTCAGCCCTCAGAGAGCATAACCACATCAAAAAAAGAATGGAAAAAAGTAATGCAGTGTAGCCATATATTTAGTCCCTAGATGGTGTAGTGTGTTACATATTTTCAAGACTAGCAGGCCTATTGCAATAATATTACAAACAAGGTCCATAAAACATAACTTCTCCAACCTGTAAAATAAAAGTTACTGCCATGAGAGCACTTACAACACACTGAATGGTTGGAGAGGTTATTATTTTGGGGTCCCCACTAACCTAGTGTGGACCCAGAGATGATGCGGACAGAAAGTACACATTGTTGTGAATGTTTTGATTGTGGTCCCATTGTCCTAGGGCCACAACAGACTGAGTTATGAGCAAAAATGTTTTGTTAAAGTAATGCCCTGCAAAGCATGTTGGGGCAAGTTTCTGTGCCATTAATATTTTAGGTTGTTAATATGACTGTAATGTTTAGAACAGCCCCTAGAAGACACCACAATGAAAACAGTATTTCTAATAAACATGGTCATATGACCATAAAGTTAGCCACTAGATGGCATAACCACAGAAGAAGAAAATGGCAATAAATAATTCAGTTTAACCATGTGTTTAGTCCCTAGAGGCATAGTGCATTACACGTTTTCAGTGATAGCATGCCATGTTTAGGGGAGAGAGCACATGCACTTTAGCACTGGTCAGAAGCAGTAAAGTGTGCACAGTCCTAAAACCAGCAAAATCAGGGTCAGAAAAATGGAGGGAAGCAGGAAAAAAGTTGGGGGATGACCACATTATGGCTGTCAGGTCTAACACAAGGCCTTTAAAACAAAACTTCTTGCAGCTGTAAAATAAAAATGTTCTATCTATGAGCAAGCTTACAAGACACTGAATGGTGGGAGGGGTTATTAGTTTGGGCTCTCCACTAAGCTAGTCTGGGGATTCAAAGATGATGAAGACAGAAAGAGTGTTTTGAAGGTGGTCCCATTGTCCCAAGACCACCACAGGCTGATTTATGAGCAAAAATGTTTTGTAAAAGTAATGCCCTGCAAACCATTATGGGGTGAATTTCCCGAGTGCAGTGAATATTGTGGTATCAGCTCTCCAGGTGTGCCAGGAAGGCTGCTTTCACATTGATGATTTCTATGTAATATACATTACAATCACATTACAATTCTTCCAACACTGTTTTGGTGCCACCCTCTCTCATGCGGGGAGCAGCAAACCCAGCTGTATATCTAAAAACCCTTCTCCCCATCATTGTGCAGCTGAAAATGTCACCAACCATGATTGGTGTACTTTAGGTGCTTTTTATTTTCGGTGAAAAGACAGAGCCAACGCGTTTGGCCTCTACCTTGAGCCATGTTCACGGATAACTGTGTCAACAAGAACTTCGTTTTTTAAGTGAAAGTGCATAAATGAATAATAAAACCAGTAAAATATTTCATCCTCATTCTTTGCATATAATTTCTTCAATTAAATCATTAAGTTTTTTCAGTGTGCAAATCATCTCAAACATAATTAATTTTCATTAATTTGTGACACTAGGCTTCTTCCTATAATTATCTTTGTTCTGCAATTTCACAAGGAGTGGGCAAAAAACCGCAATTTAATATTTTTTAAACCACCATTCTAACCCTTCATTTACATAGTACTGGGTAGGATACTCCCCTGTGGAAGGATATGAAATATACCTATATGTCCATTTTTATATATCACATATGTATAACCTTCCTATGTGCACGCATGATGGTTTCAGATATGGTTACTGCCCTATTTCTTTATTACATCCCAAGTGGGCAATATAATACACGGAGGTGTTGTAGTGCTATTCACCTCATAAATGGTGTTCTGGCTCAACTAGAATTTAAGCTATTGAGGCGCTTGTGGGCAAGGTGTTAAAATATAGTTCTGCAGTATAGGATGAGCGAGCCTCCTATCCCTTGAATTATACTTGGAAAGACCTATAAGAAGTAGGTAGGGAGCCAACCACGAGCATGCAAAGAAAATAATACATCTCACGTGATCCTATTGTTCCCTGTTACTCATAGCAGTGTTGGTCAGGAAAATATCAAGTTAATTCCTACATCCTACTCATCCTAGAGTGCTGCTAGCTCTTCACTCATGCTGAACACTCTTGGTTCCAAAGTCTCTAGGTTGATGATATACTCAGATTCTAATCTGCATTGTCCAGCACACTGATCTCCCCCTCTTTGATGTTTTCTGACCTTATCTATGCCATATTACTTCATGAGAGTCCAATCCCCCATATTCTACCTGAAAATGATGGGCAACTGGGTATTTAGGATCTATATTATTAATGGCCCTTACATGTTCCAGGATACACTTCTTAACCTGGTGGGTTGTGCTCTCAAAGTACCTTTTAGGGCAGTGGCATTCAATGCAGTATACAACATGGTCTGTTTTACAGGAAATTTATTTTTTGAGTTTAAAAGGTTCTTTGTGGAACGAGACATCATAACATTTGTTGCTTGAACTGTGTTTACATGTCTTAAGAGTTATTACAAAGATAGAACCCCCATAGGTTCCACACTCAGCCATGTTTCCAGAACTTCCATCTGGAAATGACTGTGAACTACCACATGTTCATGCCTCAGCAGTATGTGATGCTAGGTGCTTCTCCTACACATTCCTCCACAGTTTTATCGCATCTTAAAATCTCCCAGTCCCCAGCTAGAATGTTTGCTATTCTCTTAGATTCCCCATTATATGTTGTTATCATTTTAACTCTTTTTTAGTTTATTTCCTTATCTCGCAAAGGTGGTCTATATAGTAATCTTTCTCTCTCAACCATATTTATCCTTTCCATCACTTTGTTCAAAACCCTGGCTGGGTTGCCTCTGGCTTGTAACCTTTCAAATGAGTCCACTAGGGCCTCCTCAAACTTCTCGTTATAGGGGATGCTCCATTTTATATGTTTTTAGGGATCACTAAGAGCATGCAACACTGTGCTACCGGCTGTCTCTTTTCTAAAAAGACAAGTTGTTAATTCTCCATTCTCAATGGCCACAGGTATATACAGCAAAACCACATTTGTTTTACTGTATACCATAGAAACACTTAAGTTATAGTTGTTCCCACTCCTATACGTTTCTTCTTTTTCTTAGATCATGAGTGGGCTTTAATCAATTTTAATTTTGGAACAAAATTAAACTGATCCACTTTAGTGCTTGTGTATTCAAATGCTGGTAGATAAAAAAGATAGGTCAAGACTCAATAACTTTGTTTCCTCCTATGTTATCCAACCTTTGGTCCTCCTTTGTTATCTCACCTTTGGTTAGATTTATCACTGGGGCATTCTTGATGAGACCCCCTCCTAAGAGACCTACATTGGCTGCCTATCTACAAGAAAATCACCTTCATGCTCCTGACCCACGCCTACAAGGCCCTACACGACACCGGACCAGCCTACCTCAACCACAGACTCTCCTTCTACACTCCCAACAGACAACTCCGCTCCGCCGACCAGGCCCTCGTCAAGGTCACCGCATCCAGAAGACCGCAGCCGAAGGAAGATCCTTCTCCCACATCACCGCCAAGACCTGGAACACCCTCCCCACCCACCTCAGGCAATCTCCCACCCTCTCTTAGTTCAGGAAGCACCTCAAGACCTGGCTCTTTGACTGATCCTTATCACCACCACCCCCTTCCTCCCATAGCGCCTTGAGACTCTCACGGGTCAATAGCCACGCTCTACAAATCCCTGATTGATTGATTGATTGATTGCATTCTCATTCACTACATTTAGGGCTTGGCCCTGCTTCTCCATCTTGCCTAAAATACATAAGAATAAGGAGAGACCGCCTCGGTGGCCAATTGTATCGGCAATTGTCAGTCTCCTGGAAAGGATGTATATTTACATAGACTATTTTGTGTTCCCTTTTGTGGAGAGTGTACAATCCTACCTGAGAGATGGTTTTTCTAAAGAGGAACAACCATATTCCTTGGAAATCAACATATATACTTGTAACATTAGACGTACAATCATTGTATATAAGTATTAGACATTATGAAGAACTGGATTGTGTGCCTTGAAGAATGTTAAAGAAAGACTGTTTTGTAGAAAAATGGTTTATTTAAAATATTTATGTGACAGGGATTCTTTTTAATCATTTCCATATATACACATGGAACACATTGGATTATAGTTACTGCAAAGTTATTTTGTTAATGTATTGACATATCTCAGCTCTGCAACCAACCGCATGCCTTGCACAACCAAAGGATGTGCACAGTGGGGGGTTGCCCATCTGCAGGGGATTGGATATAGGTCCCGGCCACAGGCTAGACCCTGTTCTTAACCTCATGCCAAGCACAGCCAATGGCCAAAGAGAGTTTTTCTTCAATACTAAGAAATATATATTTTCGTCGCAACCCATGTGTCCCGCAATTGAAAGATTGCAAATTCAGCGGGATTTGGGTCAAGCTTCTTCAATGGATCTAATGGTGAAACTACATACGACCCAGCAATAAAGCATGGAGTTGAGAATCTCTTCATAATGAAATGCATCTGTGCACTAGACAATGGTAACCCAAATGTACTCAGAGTGAACTCTGGTTAGGACAATACAAGTTGATGAGACCCCAACAAGTTAAAGGAACTATTGGATTCTCTAATGGTACAGTTCACCTTTCTGAAGGCTCAGTTTTCTGTAAAGAGAGCCAAGGTTGGGTATTTGGTTGTCTACTTACTGGAGCAGCCTTGACTTTTTCGACCCCCTTATTATTACTGCAGATTCATGTTTAAATGACTAGCTTACTTTGTTTCAGCCTTTGGTTGAATGCTTTAAAGACCAGATTCAGAATGTTCTGAAGAGTTAGTTCTTTGTGATACCCAGGAGGGTTCAAGTGACTTTCAGACTTATATCATGCCATTCCAACATTTGGCTGTGGTTGCAGATATATGGTGTTGACATATGGATGCTATGAATATAATAATAAAAATTATAAAACAAGTTTGGCTGTGAAAAACTCTTAGAAAGAAAGGACTCTACGAACTCTATTCCGCCGAAAATGACACCAAGTACTCCCAAATCACTAATACCAGTAAGTCCAGCAGATGATCTCTTAACCTATCTTGCACCAGAATGACAGGGGCAGGGACTTTCTTGTCTACAGTTAAAATGGAAATAACACTTCAGGATAAGTATTCTAGTGATGTTATGTGATGTGTATTTGTAAACTGCACTATCTCCCACAAGGGTATCCTGGCGACAAGCAGATATGTGTGCCTAGTGCTGCCTATGGTAGGTTGGTTAATTGAAAAGGCAGGTCCTCAGCTTCTTGTGGAATTCAAGAAGCCAGGAGGAGGTTCTGATGTGGAGTGGGAGGCCGTTCCATGCTTTATGCACAATGTAAGAGAACACCCGTCCTCCTGATTTAATTCTGTGTATGTGTGGGATGTGTGTGGATAGGAGCCCTGTGGAGCAGACTTGTCGAAGTGGCTGGTAGGAGATGTAACTATTCAGGCTGGTGCGGCCTGAGTTGTGTAGTGCCATGAATGTGTATGCAAGGAGTTTAATTGAATGTGTTTGTGTATCGGGAGCTAGTGGAGCTCCCTGAGGTGAGGTGTGATGGGAGTTCTAAGTAGGAGGTTGAGGATGAGTCTGTCTCCTGAGTTCTGGATGGTCTGCAGGCTTCTAGTGAGTTTCTTGGTGATTCCAGCGCATACAGGGTGTTCTCATAGTCCAACTTGCTGTTGACTAGGGCTTAAGTGACAGTTTTTCTACTGTTGCTTGGGAGCCATTTGAAGATCTTCCTCAGCACCTTCAGAGTGTGGAAGCAAGATGCAGTGACGGTGTTGACTTGTGCAGTCATGTCCAGTTTGCTGTCAATGATTATTCTGACGTTTTTGGTGTGGGTTCTGGGTGTGGGTCTGAGTTTGGCTGGCCACCGGTTGGATTCCAATGGTAAGGTGTTCTTCCTGAAGATCATTACTTTTGTCTTGTCTGTGTTGAGTTTGAGACAGTTGGTTTTCATCCAGTAAGCAACTTTGGTCACACAGAAGCTGAATTTGTTTCCTATGTTTCATGTCTTGTCTGAGAGGGAGGGTATGAGTTGCACGGGTGAGAATGCTGATGTTGTGTGCGTGGATGATGTTGGCCAGAGTGATCCACAAACCTTTTCTGCATTTTTGACTGAATGTAATTCACTTTTTTAGCATGAACATAAACGCTCACCATAAATCAGCCCAAAGGCTCTTTTGTTTTGTCTTATTTGTCCAAAGATGCCTTAGCATAGGCAACCCCCTTGACACTAAATCAACACTGCTGCTTGGAGCTTTATGCTATATGCAAAAACAAAAGGCAAACAGGAAGTCCATGCGCTTTTATTACCTTGTATAGGAGGCACTCAGGATCAGGTATCATATATCAGTCTGCTTAAGCAATTCTGGGCTGCATGGACAGATGAGGCTGCAGCTAATGATCTTGGAGAAGAGACCAAAGGCACCCTTTTCTTGATGGCAGATCTCCGAAGGTTCCTCAAAGGATCCAATTGATCTTACTTTGCAAATCGAATCCCAGCAGAAAAGGTGCTGACTGGAAAGAAGATGGACACAATGATATTTTGAGCCCCTCCAAGTGAGGGGACAGTTTCTCCGTCTGAGGCTTCTATTATTTTATTCTATTTTATTGATATGTTCAAAGCGTGAAGTATTCACCAACACGGTGTCCTGTCGCTGATGAAGGGCACTGTCAAAAGGATGGGTACAATCAGTTGAACAAACAAGTTTACATTTTTTCCTGAAGATTAGATGATCTGATTCCATGGGAATGTCTAGTGGCAGGCTGTTCCACATTTTAAAAGAATGGTCAAAAAAGGATCTGCAGCTTAATCTCACCTTCTGAAATTTAGATGGCACCAACAGACATTGCATAGCATAGCAAAGAGTACAGGTAGATGTGGAGAAATGGGCGGAAATAATGCTTAGGAGGCTTGTCTGTCTTTATTATACACACAAAAAAGGGGAAGAAGGAAAAATATCTTAATAGAGTTTTGCTGCCATGTTGTTTTATTTTCCTTCTCTCAGTGGTCCACTACTCTTCTGTCAGTGCTTCTCTCTCTTTGTCCTCCTCATTCCTGTCAACCTCGTCCCGTGCTCTTACTGGGTTACACCTCCACTTTGCCTTTCCTCGCCACCATCCACCTACTTCTCCCGGTGGCCATTGCACTCCTCCTGTGGCTCTGGTGGTTCTCTGTCTGCTTCTTCGCCGACCTTCTCCACTCTCATCCTGTAGCAACCTTCTCTTTTCCCAATTCTCTCCTCTTCTGGCTTTTCTCCGCTCATCTACTTCCTGCCACGACAAATCCTTTCTTAGTTTTACCTCCTTTCTTTGTCGCCACTCTTTCTCCTCCCTCGCTTGACTGATCTGTTCTTTTTTCCTTTTTTGGGTGTTTCTGATGTTCGGGACCAGCATCAGGGAAGCTTTCCTCTTCAACCCAGGTAAGTTCTGGTTCCCCCTGTCTGATCCCCCACAGTACTTTGGACAGTTCAAAATCAAAATTAGATTTAATTCCAGATGGACCCTTGTTAGCAAAGGCTCTATGACAAATGGAGAGAGCCTTAAATATAGAACTTTTTCAAATAGGAAACTAGTGAAGTTCTCTCTTACTGACAGGTGCAGAACAACATCCAGCATCACTCTGGCAGCCATGATTTGAACATTAGTAGTCTGTTGGTAAGTGTAAGTGGTAGGCCAAAGTATAGAGCATTGCTGTAGTCCAATCTGGACACAATCCCTGCCTGCAAATTGCTTTTCGCTGGACCAAAGGCAGAAGAGGAAGAAACTTTCATAGTAATCGAAGATAAAATAGACAAACTGAGCTGACATTATTTACCTGTTTATCAAAAGCTAGTTTACTATTGTTAGGCCTGTCAGCCTCAGGGTGATCTTCCTCCAAACGTTTTACCTACTTTCCTCAAATTGTTGCTGGATTTTTGCTTTTGTTGGTCTTAGGTGGTGCTTGTGCTCACTCCTGTAAACATGGTTTGCTTGGCATATTTAGTTTCCCTATGAGATCCTTGTAGAGTGGTATGTCACATATCCAGGGGCTGTAAATTAAATGCTACCAGTGAGCTTGCAGCACATATTGTGCTACCCACTTAAGTAGCCCACTAAGATGTCCCACGCCTGCCATTGCAGCTTAAATGCAGTGTTACACTGCCATGTTGAATTGGCAATTAAAATTGCTTGCCAACCCTTAAACCCCCCTTTTTATTACATATAAGTTACCCCTAAGGTAGGCCCTAAGTAATCCATAGGGCAGGGTGCTGTGTGATTAAAAGATTGGACATGTCCTTTTAGGTTTTACATGTCCTGGTAGTTGAAAAACTCACAAATGAGTTTTTCTCTACTGTGAGGGCTACCCCCTCTGATAGGATAACATTGGGGATTCCTTATTACATTTAATAGTCTGTAATTGCTAATTGGAAAAATTTAGATATACCATGTTTGGTACCTAATACATTGTAATGATAAACTCTCTTTAATGGTAAAGTCAGGTTTTTTATTACAATGTTGAAAATGCCACTTTTAGAAAATAGTCATTTGTCACTTCTTCTGCAATGTTCATCTGCGCAGTGGCAAATCACTTTCAACTGTCCTTGACCAAAGGGGTGTCCAATCTTGCGGAACTGTGTTCGGTCACAGCCTTCTACCTTGTCCGGCTGAAGTTTTTCAGCTTCCATTTTGGTGACTAAATCTGAACACGGAAATCTTTACCGCGCTTCGACCCAAGGCCATCCATCAACAAAGCATGCTCCTTGGACAGCTCCTGCAGCTTTGCGCCGCCAACCTTTACTTTCTCAGACATTTTTCTTCAAGAACTTTTCCAAGTCCGGAGGTAAGCTCTGACTGGGCCCAATCCACTTTGTGTATCCGAACAAAGCTCCATCGTGGTTGGCCATAATGTTTGAATTTGACCAGATTTCGCACAAGTAGATGTCCGCGGTGGGCGCTTTGATCTCTTAGGTGCTATTTTGAAACTTAAATTTAAAAAATGTATAACTCATTTTCTACTGATTGGATTTTGGTTGTTTTGGTGTCAAATCATTTATTAAAATGTATTCGTTTTTTCTAAATTGGTTTGTGTGCTGCATACACACTTTACACATTGCCTCTAAGGTAAGCCTGAATTATTTTTGTTCCAAGCTACCCAGGGTTAAATACAGGTTAATTTAGTGTCTTTTTATGGTTCACCCTGCAAGGGATTGTGGCTGTTGCTTAACCAGGGCTTGCACCTCAATCAACCAACAACAGCTGTCAACTAACATTCCTAGACTTCTAGCTACCACTGCTGGCACTGGAGTAGCATTTAGTTCTGGTTCCACCAGCCAGCAGACCACTCCAATAGGAGACTGTCAAAGATAACCACCTCTGCCTTGTCCCCATTCAATTTAGGGAATCTGAAGAACATCCAGAGAGTGACCCTTCAGAGGCCTTGTTAAAAACCCTCTGCTACTGATTAAATGTTATCAGACAAGGACAACACAATCTGACTATTATCAGCAGATGACATTGTATCAAAGCTGAAAGAACACATGACCACTGCCAAAGGGGCAACATAAAGATTAAAAAAAACAATAATGAGCCTAAGGATGATTCCTGAGGAACACTTCCATCCAGTGGCAATGGGTCCATAATTACTGAGCACAGCTGAGTTAGAGCCTGTCTTTATCAGAAGAGAGTTTAATGTGGCTTGCTTGTATGAGTTGAACATAATTGATGAGGAAAAGGACATATTGCATAAATTGATGACACCAGGACGTACCCTATTAAGTACAGTATTGGACAAGGATCAGATGGGAATCCCAATTTACGGGGGTATTCACAAAGCATAGTTACATTTATGAGTAATTTACACATGACACACGTACATTTTCTCCTACGCTTTTGAGTAACTTTGATACTTTTGGCTATTCACAACATCCAAGTGTAAAGTTACTAAAAAATGGGGACAATGGAACGACTATAGAGGAAATCCCGGCACTTCCCTTCTTGGTCCTAGTCTGATGTATTGCTCGATAATCACTCTGAATCAAATGAGGGGAATACATAGGTTTTTAGTGGCTGAGAGGAAATTTGCTCTAATTAGCTGTGTCAATGTACAACAATGTGTTGCTTACTTTGTGTTTATTATTCCTTTCTATATACTCAATAAAAAGATTTATAAAAAATGTAGACTTACACATTTTCACCCCCTTAAAAAGGGAATGGAGCCTAACTTAAAAGTGTAAGTTATTAAACAAAAAAACAGTAATAAGTCTACCACCTCACATGGCCAACCCTGGCAGTACAACATCCTCCCATAGTAAATAAAGGAGTTAGGAACCTACAAAAAAATCCTGTAGAAAATAATTTTACATTATTCTTTTTTAAAATAGAAACAATATAAATAAATACAAATGAATTGTAGAGAATTTATAAAAATAGCAAAAATCATTTTTTTTGCAGTTAAAAATTACAAGTAACAATATTTTTTAAGGTATAAAAAAGTACTTTAAACAAATTCTGGACTCCGGTTTCTGGAGACAAGATGGCAGCTGCACTCGACTAGTGGCTGTTGGTGTTTCCTCCCCTCTCGACCCGGGGAGTGTCAGCGAGCCCGCCCGCTCTGGGAATGCGGGAATTGAAAGTAGCAGTATTGCTCGGCATTGTGGTGCTACACAGCCAGCGTATCACACTGTCGGCTCACGCCGCCGCCTCAGCCTTACTGGATTACCGGAGGGCAGCCGCGTGGACAGCCGAGGAACAGGTCAGCGATGGTGGAACTGGCTTCAGGGATCTCAGGGGCACAGAAAGCTCTGAAATGGGCAACGGAAGCAGGTGACTGTAATGGCCCCTAAAAATCCGAGCAGCAACCAAATGAAGCTTGGAGTTGGTGAACGGAGACTGCCCCAGTCCCTGCCTCTGGGGGCAGCTTCTAATACTGGGAAGAAAATGACCCTTAAACCCCAGGGGGCCCTGGGCAACAAACATTTGGCACAAGCTGGGGATGCTGGCTCTGGGACTGGGACTAAGGGTGTCTTGCACCACGGGGATGGGCCAACCATTCCGGATATGTTCAAAAACCCTCAGCCCATTATGCATCCACTCCCCCTAGCCGAGAGGACGACTATGTCTACAAACTTGATGCAGTCGCATGAGTTGGTGGAACGTAGTGACTTTAACAGCGGATTGGCATTCTCTGCAAGCAATAACAGCCTTTCTCAGGTCAGTGTTGATAGCAACGAATGCTGTCTTGATATGACTGCAGCCTCAGTGGACCTTACTCTGACTGGCTTATGCGTCTCTGCTCCAAGCTCTATCTTTGAGGGCTTATCGACTGTGATCGGTGAGGGAGAGAGCTATACCCCACAGGTTCCCAGTTTAGGAGAAACTACAATGCCAGCGCAAGGCTTTGAGAACTTTCGGTGCAATGGCAGAGCGGTGCCGGTTCACTCTTTGGCAAGCGAAGGCCTCAGGAGCCTTGGGAATACTCATGTGGCTGCCTCCAATATTAGGGCTGGGAACAATGTTTTTCCCGGACAAAGTGAGGTCTTAGAAAACTTTGTCTCGTTATCAGACCAATCTAGGGATTCGGATGACTCCAGTGCTAGCTTGTCAATCGACTGAGAGTCTTATTGCAGCCTTATTGCCTCTACAACTTCTATGATAGGGTGGACTGTGATAAAATGTAGGGAAGGAGCCACGAAAGTTGATCTTGTGAAAATTAAGCCTAACAAAGTCACAGAGAAGAAGAAAAAGAAAAAATCTGTAAGTAGGGCAAGAGCGATGTCATGGGATTACACAGATACTCAACAATTTCAACATAACTCAGACAATGTGTTTGAAGGACCGGGAGATTTTTTCATTGGCTAAGCTGGTGATGGCAAGTTCAGTATAAACAGACACAAGGCAATAATAAGAAAGCCAGGGTTGCTAGCAAGCAGCTACAAGTTGCAGTAAGTAAGATTGCAAAGACCTGTTTAGAGATTGGGGAGCGTATTGCTACGATTGAAATTCCACTAGTGTGTTAACAACTGAGCTGGGGATGGTGGCACAACAGTCAGCTATGCATGATTTGCAACTCACAGACATTCAGTGGAAAATGGAGGATTTTGAAAATCGGCAACGACGTAACAATCTGCGCATGTTGGGGATTGAAGAAGGAGCGGAAGGCCAAGACGCAAGGGCTTTTATAGTTAAAGTATTCAAAACTGCCTTTCCTGAACTGGTTAGTTGGGAATGGTACAAAGAGATACAGAGGGCCCATCGGTATCCATTGTACCTGAAGAAACAACGGTTGGCAGGAGAGGCCACGGTGAATCAGCCACAATTGTGGGCCATTATTGTTTATTTTGGCAATTATTTGCTGCAACAAGCAGTTTTTGCGAAAGCCCATCCTGACTTAAAAATTAACTGTGTGGGTTTTACTTTTTTACCCGTCCTGACTATTGTCATGCCACGGTGGAAAGGTGCTGGCGTCTGAGGCAAATGATAAACCCTTTTCACGAGAAGGGGGTAGAGGCTTATTTATTGAACCCTGCTTGTCTTAAAATTATTTATAAAGGCACAATTTGGGACTTCTCCGACGAAATCAAGGCCAAAGAGTATTTGCAAACCCTGACTTGATTGAGGTTAACCAAAAACTCTTAGCGCATTGGATTACAAAGCTTATGTATTTTTGTGTTTGGCTACTGGCACTTGATGTTATGTTGTTTATTTTCTTATTTGTTCACTTCTTCCTGGGTGTTCAACACTAGTTGTAATTGTATGTGATAGTATGAATTTAGGATCCTAGGATAGAAGTGATTTTTTCTTCGGGTCTCTGGGTCTTCCGAGAGGAGGGGACCTATTCATCTCACAGACCTTCAGTCTGGCTGTCTCATTTGGTAAGAGTGGGGGGAGGGTTTTGGTGTGGGGGGTCTGGGAGAGTGTGAGTCTGGTGGGTTTGGGAGGGTGGAAGGGGGCGGGTGGAGAGGGTTGGGAAGGGTAGAGTGGGGGAGTTGCACAGTAGGGCAATGTTTTGAATGCTGTATATTCAGGATCAGTGTTGCTACGAATCAGGTGGCTGTAGACAGAGATTTAAATGAGATACCGCAACAGGGTGCGAATGGCTACGATAAACATTAGTGGGCTAAATGATGCTACGAAAAGGCGCTTTGTAGCCCATGGCTTAAAAACACTGAGGGCGGATATAATCTGTATGCAGGAGACGCATATTATTGGCTCTAAAAAATATCTGCTGGAATTTCGTGGGTATCTATTACTGGCCCACACTACTCAAGGAACTACAACAAAAGGTGTAGCAGTAATGGCATGACATAAATTGCTAGAAGTTGCTAAGAAATCCGTGGACAAATTGGGTCGATGGGTGATACTGGAGTGTTTTATTGGTATAACTAGACTTACAGTGTGTTCAGTCTACGGATCTAATTTTGATGACCCGGAAGTCATTAACTTCCTTAACATAGAGCTCGCTGCCTGGGCCTTGCCGATCATTATCTGTGTGGATTTAAATATACTTATTGATAGTAGTATCCCCTTGCAGAGTCAGGAACAGTACATGGGGAGAAAAACGAATTTTTTTCAGGCTTTACAAGTTTTGGTGCAGAGTCATGGACTTGTTGATGCTTGGCAGCATTGTAAGGCTCCTGACCCTGGGTATACTTTTTTCTCCTACCCACCCAGGAAGTCTGTCCGTTTATACTACTTTTTATTGTCAACTTCACTGTGCGAAGGGCTTCTTGTTGAAAAATATCCAAGATTTATGTCTGACCATAGCTCCTTGGTGATACAAATCTGTATTAAGTAAGGAACAGCATTTTAAGAGTTGGTCATTTGATCGGGGACTACTGCTGGATCAGGCATACGTTGCATGTATGAAAAAGCAGATACCAGAGTTTTTGAAAGTTAATCAGGGGTCTGCTCCTCCTGGGATGGTTTGGGATGCCCCAAAGGCAGGAATCCGTGGGGAAACTTTAAGCTATAGCTTAAATAAGAAAAAGTGACGCTCCACAGCTATAAGTACTGCCCAGACTGAGCTGGTTATATTGGAGTCACAGATCATGGAGCTGGTCAGGAATAACCTTCCTGTGCAAGATATTTTAAATAAAATTGCAGCGGTAAAAGACAGAATTTCTCCGATTTATTTAGAGCGGGATGTTATCAAGGCTCAGACGCGTATACAGGAATGCTATGAATTTAGTGAGAAGGTGGGCAAGCTCCTGGCTTATAAAACTAGACAAAAGGTGAACCGAGATTTCATTAGCTCAATTAAGGATAAAGATGGACAGATAGTACAGGGGAACCTGGCAGTGCTAAGTGTTTTTAAAGATTATTTTTCCACATTATATCACCAGGAAGCCCAGAATCCTCATGACTTAGAACAGAGGATTAATCAATATCTGGGTGAAACTCCAGGACTGAGGCTACTTGAGGATGAAAGGTGTCAATTAGCTACCCCCATTACGTTGGAGAAGATCCTTGTAGCATTAAGTTCCTTGCCCAGGGGTAAGGCCTCTGGCCCAGATATGATTCCCTTGGAGTTTTTTAACATCTTCTTTAGTGAATTGAAAGACAAACTTCTGATACTGTTTAGGTTGGTGCAGGATGGTGACAGATTTAATTCACATGTTTTTTAGGTGTGACATGCTTCAAGTATTTTTAACTGATGTTGCTAAGTATTTGTCAATGATCATGCGCCAGGTAATTGTGATAACTCCTCAACTTGCATTATTGGGGACTGATGGAGAGGTGTGCGTAGGCCAGTCTCAGAGGTTTTTGTTCTTGGCCATGTCCGTAGCCCTTTGCTGCATTGCTTCAGACTGGTTGAAACCGGCATCACCCACTTTTAATCAATGGTTAGCTCACCTTTGCTCAATGTATTACTTGGCGATGGGTCAGTGTGCGTTTAAGGGCCACGCCCGTAGGAAGATGGGCAAAATATTTTGGGCTCCTTAGACACAATGGCTAGACAGAACACAATTGCTTTTATGATGATAATATGGAATGATGAAATGCTTGTATCATGTCACCACTTTAATTCTTGATGGTTTTGAATATCGTAGCATTGTTTTTTTTTTGTCTTATAGTAATGAACTAATTTATATTTATATTCTTTTTTTGGACTCGTGTATCCTACTGTGCATCTCTCAAAATAAAAATAATTAACATTAATTCTGAAGATAACTTTGAATAATTATTGATGTGACCACAAAGCATTCTGAAACATGTCAGCTCAGGCCACTGTGGAGTCCCCTCAGGTCACATCCCCTTGAACACAGTACTGCATTTCACTGCTGTTCCCACTTTTTTTTTTTAACTGGCCTGTGTATACATACAGGCCAAGCTTTTTACACCCTAAACACTTTCTTTAAAACAAACCTTTGTGCTAACTGAATTTGTATAGTTGTTTATAATTAGTGGATTAATTGGCCTGTGTAAAAGCAACACTTTGGCCAGATTTCTTTTTCATAAAAGAAACCCTTTGTCTAGAATTATTTCAGTCACTGTTAAGAAAATGAATCTATGATTATTTGTATTGATGCATCTCTGGCAATTCCTAAAATAGGTAATTCCTCCTTCTATTGTTGTTTACATTTTTAAAGATAATAAAGCTAAATTGTTTGCAGTTTAATAACTTAATTACAAAAACGTCAGTGTTAGATTTTATTTTTGATCATCTACTAAGGACCTCAAAGTTCATATGAGGAAATGGTACCATTTGGCAAGACAAACTTAAATATCATTAGCACTTAGATAATCTCACCCAATACCTGGGGATACTCTTTGATAATAAAATTAACTAAACCTTACACTTGTCTCAGCTCTTATCGTTTGACTTATTCCATATTCTGACATCTTCATTTATTCCCTTGTTAACAATCCATGGATCGGGCAAGGCTCCCTTTTGCTTCATAACTGTTGAAATGCATGTTTTAATAGAGGAATGAGTCAGGGGGTGTCACAATATTTGCTAATCTGTTTGTGGTGTGACAGACAAAAAAGGGCTGATTTATTGTTTGCTAGGCGATCTGCCGCCAATCCAGGTTGTGGAGGATGCGACGTCCACCACCCTGACAGACTTCTGTCACCATTTTGTGAGATCACTGCTGGCCTTGCTTTGTGCCTTCAAAGGAGCACTTCTGTGAAGGCACAAAAAGTTGAGTTAACAGCCACCAAGTTTTTTAAAAGCAATTCTGTGGTCGTATATAGTCTCCTAATCTATGGGACCGACAGTTTGATAGTCTTTAGGCTTTTTTTTCATTGGGAAACATAGTAATACAGGTAGAATATAGCGGATACTCTCCCACTATTTCTTCTCTCCTTCTTCTTCTAACGACAACGTCGCCCGGATTCATCCGCCGAGTACCTCCGAATAAAAATAATAGCATCACTGGTGAGTATTTGTTCTGCCTTTAATATCGTTCTGTTACTTCACAAAACAGTGGACTACTTTACTCTCAGAACGTATAGAACTATTCCAAGTGACAGGGTTAGGTTTTCTCTCCCTCTTTTTTTTTTCCAGAGCTTCATGGACTCATTGAAACAAAATACTGTTCTACAAACGTGAGAAAAACAGAATCACATAAAGGAATGACGAGTGAGTCCACTATTCCATGCTTCCCTTATCTGCCCTCCCCCTCATGCTCAACCCTTCCCGATTCTATGTCAGGACCGGAGGCTCAGATTATGCTTCTCTTTCCATGCTTTTTATTTAACAGCAGCCAATGAAAACGTGTTAAACCAAAAAACTACATTTCCCAACAGTCTCTGTATCATGTGATGACCATAGAGAAGGACTCCTAAAAAGGGCAGTCTCACCAGGAACAACTCCTCTTTCTTTGCTGCTTCACAGCCAGTTGAGTGCACTTCATTCATTATACTGTGTTTTCTGTATGTACAGTGTTGTTTGCAGCTTGTCTAACAGTTTATTGGGAGCAGTTTTGCCCTCCCTGGGGCGACCGATCAGCTCGCACCCCTTATTTAGTGGAGTGGGAGCAGGGGAGTGAGGATGCACGTGTCTCTGCGCAGTCCTCTTTTCTCTCTGGGCCCAGTTTTGGTTTTGGTTTTGTTTTGCAACGCTCGCATTTCCGAGCGTTTCAGAACTCCGAATGCCGTTCTATTTTTAGCGCGCTGGTGATTTTCAAGGAGCGTTTTTTCATTGAGCACGAAGAGACGATTGTTCCTTCGTTTTCTGGGCCGGACTGAATAATATTTTTTTCTCCCCATTTACACCTCTCTGCTTGGACACTGGGGTTGCAAAATATATTGAGTTTCAGGCTGGGCCTGGCATATATAATTATCTGACTGCTTTCAGGGCAGCTCCCTCCACACCTGAACATTTATATTTCTGCCCTGCATATATATATATGTATATATATATATATATATAGTTTTTCTGCTCCTCTGGAGCCCATCTGCTGACGCTGGGGTGCGTCACACAGTCAACCAAGCCTTAGCACAGGCTATCAGACCCATTAAGCATCACCTTCTGGGTTTTGCGGAGCAACAGGGATGGGTGGCCCCTTCGGGTGCTCAGTCTATTATGGATCCCTCCCTTTCTTCTGGTACTCAGTCCATTAAGGAGAGTCATAACCCGCATTCAGCGGACTTTGAGACCCTTGTCAGGGCAATGGCTAAGTAGCATGATTATAATGCATCCTCACAAAAGAAAGCCACACGTGACCCGGCTTCTTCTTCTTCTGAGCATGCATCTGAGCAAGGGGATGACCCCCTCCCTGTAAACGCAAGAAGAAATCTCATCATCTGGAAGCCCCTACTCCTACAGTTTTGACATTCAAACCGGAAGACATTGTTCATCCCCGGTCATCGATGTGGCTACCATCTTCTGAGGTAGCAGATTATGTGGAATCCCACATCAGACACGGTTTTGATAAAGAAGTTCGCTCCATACTGCGGTCTGAATGCCCCAGGCCGGATTTCCTTTCCAATGTGACAGAGACACTGGAATTGGATCCCACTTTAGTCGCTTTTCTTAAAAAATCTGCAAAGGATCCTAAGAAGGGTATTGACCGCGCCTGGCGTGGATGCCAGGACAAGCTGTTGGAAATTTCTGGTCCACTGAGAAAAATCTTAGAGTTGGCTTTTCAGGCCAAAGAGTCAGGGGAGGCGATTAACCCGGATATTTTGGCGAGTTGGGCTCAAAGAGCGCTTTGCTTCTTGGGCAATGCAAATTGTGCTATCTTCTGAGCATCGCCGGTCCATTTTGATGAAGTTACGACCCCAAATTGGCAGATTTAGCTACCTCCGAATCAGGACCTGTAGTGCAAGGTTTACTGTTTGGTTCTCCTTTTAACAAGGAACTTTCCAAATTTGTGGCAACCTATGCAAGTTTGGACAAAGTTCAGGGTTCGATTAGACGTGTGCTGCATCCACTTTTTCGAGGGGTCGGACGCTACAGAGGGCATGCCTTTGGCCGCTTCAACCAGCAAGGCCCTCAACGTGGGTATTACCACCAAGGAAGAGGCGGCTTTCAGGAGTATGACTCCTCCTCTTCAACCTTCTACCCTTCGCGACCAAGAGCGGGTCGATCCAGGTTCTGCAGAGGGAGATCTAAAGGCCACCAATCTTTCTTCCAGGAGTCAGGATCCACAGGTGAGCCTTATTGCAAGTTCAGATGTAATGCTGGGGGGCAGAACGAAATGTTTTTTGCAAGCACGGTATCAAATTACTTTCGACGCTTGGGTGCTAGAGACCGCGCAAGGATTCAAACTGGAGTTTTACGAGTCCCCGGCCCAGCAATGCCTTCCCTGTCCAACATATTTTTCCCTTCAAGAGTGCAGTTTCAGCTCCGCAGAAGTTTGGGCTCTGTTAGCAAAGGGCGCCAGTGTAAAGGTATCAAAACACCCTTCCGGTTTTCTCAGTCCAGTGTTTCTGGTAGACAAAAAAGGGGGTGGTTCACGCCTGGTTCTGAATTTAAAAGAATTCAGCGGTTTTCTTCTGTACCGTCATTTCAAGATGGAGGGCATTCACTTGCTGAGAGACATTCTCCAAGAGGGAGACTGGATGGTTCGATTAGACTTGAAAGATGCTTATCTGACCATTCCTATTTTTCCTCCCCACCGGAGATTCCTTCAATTTCTTTGGGAAGACATTTATTACAAGTACAAGGTTCTCCCGTTTGGCCTGTCATCAGCCCCTTGGTGCTTCACGAAGGTGATGCGTCCAGTTGTAGAGTCCCTGTGTTCTCGAGGGGTCTAATATTATATCTAGACGACATTCTGATCATGGCCCAGATCTTCTTCTTTCTCATATGGTGTGGACTTTGTCTCTGCTGCAAGACTTGGGTTTTATAATCAATGCCTAAAAATCTGATCTGATCCCGTCTCAACAGCCGCATTTTCAGGGTTTCTGGATAGATTCTATTCGGTCTCAACTGATTCTTCCCCCGGGGAAGATTCATTCAATCAAGAGGGAGTTGAGATCTCTCTTGTCCAGTCAGACTGTATCATTGAGGTCGATTGCCAGCATGGTGGGCCTGCTTTCTTCATCGATCCAGGCGATCTTTCCAGGTCCTCTCCAGGTCCTCTCCATTACAGAGCCCTTCAGAGATTGAAGATCTCCCACCTTCAGAAGGGTCTCAGTTATGCAGACCAAATTCTCCTTTCGGAGGAGGCTCGGTCAGAAATGACTTGGTGGTTAGAACACATGGAGGCGTGGAACGGCAGAGCGATCTTCAGCTCAGCCCCGGATGTTGTGATAGAGTCCGATGCCAGTCGTTGAGGCTGGGGAGCCCGTTGCAGATCTGTCTCCAAGGGAGGCTGTTGGTCCAGTACAGAACTGAGTCTCCATATCAATTGTTTGGAGCTTCTAGCAGGCTCATTTGCGATCAAGAGCCTCTCCCCTATCAAGGCAAACTGTTGTATCCTCCTGCGCATGGACAATATTTTGGCAGTGAGGTATGTCAGCAAATTGGGGGGAACCCGTTCCCGCATGTTAGCGAAGATTGCCAAAGATTTTTGGCACTTCTGTCTACAACACAGGATCTCCGTTATTGCGGAATATCTACCAGGGAGCAACAATCTAGTGGCGGACTGGCATTCTCAACATCTGAGGGATTACAGTGATTGGAGACTTCATCCCAAGGTATTCCGGGCGCTCTATGCCCGGTGGGGTCCGTTTTCGATAGATTTATTTGCATCCCGCCTCAACCGTCAGATCAAACATTTTGTCAACTGGAGGCCGGATCCGGAAGCATCAGCCACGGATGCTTTTCTGCAGAATTGGTCTCAGGAGCGCAGATACGCTTTTCCTCCCTTCTTGATGATCCCCAGAGTGCCTTACCCCATCCATTGGTTCTGTCGGGTCATTTGTCCCTGATTGCGTGGTGTCTTTCAGGGAAAGATGGAGTATCCCAGGACTTTCGCAAGAATCTTCCGACTTCATTGCGGGTTCCTGGTCATCCAGTACACACAAAATATACACTTCTGCTTGGAAACGATGGAGTACTTGGTGTAGTGCTCGGGGTGAAAATCCTTCTTCAGTGGATTGCAGTCTGGTCCTAAATTTTTTATCTTCTTTAGCTGTGTCAGGTATAGCTTATCGATCAATTAATAATTATCGATCTGCGATATCGGCAGGTCATTTACCTATCGAAGGCAAACCCATTGGAAAGCTTCGCATTGTTTGTAAACTGCTGAGAGGTATTAGATTAGCTAATCCGCCTTGTCCTCGTTACTCCACTTTATGGGATGTAGACATTGTTCTAAGTTTTTTGGAATCATGGCCGTCCAATAGATTTCTGTCCAGAAACCAACTTTCGGCCAAACTCCCGATGTTGTTATGTTTAATTTCTTGTAAGAGAGTCTCAGATGTTAGAGCCCTAGACTTGGCAGGCAGAGTTTTTTTCTCCTGGGGAGTGACTTTTTCCATTTCGCAAAGAACTAAATGTAATCTGAAACCGGTATTTTATCCCAGTTTTGTGGCTAATCCCAAATTGTGTGTGGTGCAGTGTCTCAGAGCTTATGAGGTGAGTACAGAAGAGTTTTGTTCGGATATGGGGGGTCAGTTACTCATTTCATTAGTCAAACCTTATCACCCTGTTTCATCAGCCGCTCTGGCTAGATGGATGCGATGGTTATTGAATAAAGAAGGCATTGATATTTCAAAATTCGGTGCTCATTCCTCCAGAGGTGCTATGGCATCAAAATCTTTTGCTTTGTGTTCTTGTTTAGAAGCCATTTTAAAGGCAGCACATTCGTCTTCTCGATCTCCATTTAAAGCATTTTACTGTAAACCTATTGTGGATATTGCATCGGTGGTGGTTAATCAGCTTTGAACAAGCATAATCTGAGCCTCCGGTCCTGACATAGAGTAAAATATTTTCTAGCATTCGCGTTAAGAATTTTTCAATTTCGTGTCCTTAATAGAATTGAAATATTCTTAACGGGAATGATTATCCCGCCGCACTGTTAATATGTTATATTATTTTTTATTATTGTACATTATGGTATTGTTAAAACTTTTATGTAAATGGTCATTGTATTTCAGTGCTTTTCCCACCCTTTTTGGTAGAATGTTTAAGGATCATTTTATGATGTTCAGTTTTTATGGTCCGTTTTTTCTTGTTTTTCTAGGAAATGAAGACAAGTAAATTCTTTTGTCATTCCTTCAGGATCCGTTTCCCGGAATGGATGGGATTCTCCTGTTGATTCTACAGTTTGTTCCTTGATATGGAGTTTTTCAAGATTCAGGTTAAGACTGGAACTGTTATCTGTTGCCGCTGTTGGGCAAAGAAAGAGGAATTGTTCCTGGTGAAACTGCACTTTATTGGAGTCCTCCTCTATGGTCATCATGTGATACAGAGACTGTTGGGAAATGGAGTTTTTTGGTTTAACAAGTTTTCATTGGCTGCTGTTAAATAAAAAGCATGGAAAGAGAAGCATAATCATTGCCTCTGTGTCCTTAATAGAATTGAAAAATTCTTAACGCGAATGCTAGACATTTTTTTACTTCCAATTAAGGATGCGGATGTGCACCTGGCGAAGCCACATTCCTCCGGGAATGTGGCAAGTTTCTTCGCTTCCTCTGCTCCCTTCGCCTGGACGATACTTCGCTCACCGGGACTGGGCTGATGCTCCTGTTCTGCATTAGTCGAAGCCGTCACTAAGGTTGCAGGTCCTTGGCTTTCGATGGATTCCTTCACTTTTATCCTGTACAAATCTACTCTCCCCTGCCACTGCAAATGATTCTGTCTTCTTGAGTTTGCGCCCTCTTTCCCAGGTCAAAGAGGTGCTCTTCCAGGTTGCTCCTCCTCTTTGTTTCCTGTGAGCCGGGGAAGAATGGGACAAGGAGTTTTCCTTGCTTAAACATTCTGTTTTGTCACAAACTCTTAAAGCAAAACTTTGTTTTTGAAAAACATACTAATGACTCCCTCTGAACTTTCTATCAGGATGCAAGGCTCAATAGTCTTTCTTTTGTGTTTGGAACTGTCAGGATTTCCCAGACCGTCCTGAGCAAAGAATAAATCAGACTGTCCGCTCTAAATAGGGAGGGAGGTCTGATGTTCTTACACTGACGACCCCTACTCAGTCAGGCCACTGGTGTAATAGTTCAGACGGCAAAGTCAGCTGGGCACAGCCAATGCAAATCTAACGTTTCGCCCAACTCAAAATAGAGTGGGTGGAGCAACATTTTGACGGATACCATAATGTCATGTTTGTGGTGAAGTATCCTGTCTGCCAAACAATAGATAAGGCCCAAATTCATAAACCTGTACCAATAATTTGCAGTATCAAGTTGCATATCTATCTCTATACATATACGTATACATATATATACATACACATATTTATTATTTATAACACAGTTGCAATCACACCTTTTTAGTTATGATTCAGAAAAACTATTTTTAATTGTCTAACTTTTGATTACATTGATCGATCTGCACCATATTTGGCAATCACTTGCTATTTTTTGTGCAGATCCATGTTTGCAGCAAAGAAGTTAAGGGCAGGTGAAAACAGAAGGGCTTTTTTCCATTTGAGCTCTCATAAGAATTTTTACTGGTGCCTAAAGCTAAAAAAACTGAACAAATTTATCCCAAGATTGGCATAAAAATAGAACTTTTCTCAGAGAGTGGACTTTTGTTTCTCTGGAGCAAATATGTTAAGAAGGTGTTATGTGGGCTTAAAACAATTAACACTTCTTTTATCTTGGACATTTTAATCGCAAAGGATTTAGAGGTCCAATGTGCAGATATCTGTGGATCCAAAAATGTTAAAAATAAAGGCAGCATACTGAATAAGGGAGCCTTTCCTGCAGTCGTCCCTTTCGTATCTGTGGTTCTAACCGAGTGATCTGATTGGTTGGCCACAAGAGAAACATTTCTCTTGCAGCTGCTGTTTTAGGATGCAGGACTTGGTCCTCACATTCTGGAAAACACTGGATCTTTTAGGTAGAATGCCCACACCCCAAGGACTCGGTGTAAGACCATCAAATAGCTCACCCCATGTTTTAAATAAACAAAATAAAAGGAGCGTCAGTACGTGTGGGTCTGTTTCATGATTTGGTGTACCAGACACTAAATTGGTGTCCTGAGTCCGCAGTACCTGTTTCGGTACCGTGGACACTGAGCGCCATTTAAGCAGTGCTTAATTTGTAAATAAAAACGTGCCGGTGCCCAAAGCCCTCCTCTTAAACACACGGCTGCTGCAATTAAATGTGGGAGCACGGAATACTGAAGCAGTGTAATACTGAAGCCATCTCGGGCCTCTTCAATTCATATAAAGCCACTCCCTGCCTCTTCAGCTCACTCTTGCAGCTTTCTCCCTTTGTGAGGCTTTTTCGTTTTCCCCTTCATCCGTCTTTCCCATACGTGTCTTTTGCTCTCAGCAAATGCTTGAGGCAAAAGAATAAGCCCCGGCCCTCAAAAATAAGTGCTGGTGCTCAGCCCCGGAAACAACAAGCACAAATTAAGCACTGCATTTAAGGTGTTAAGATTCTGCAAATCCTGAAAAGGACAAGCTTCATGCTAGAGTTCCGCAAACACAAAACAAATTTTACCAACCCATACCCCACCATTTGGGGTGGCTGTGGTCATGACTTTGGAACCGCATACTCTGTAGGTGAGCCATGGGTCAGATAGGCTCACCCAGGGTTCGTGGTACTCGCTGGGGCACGAATCCAGCCATTGTCTCCGCTAATCTTAAAACAACAGTGCCAGGTCAAAGGCCCTAGCTTTCTGAGTCCACCCCATGTACAGTGGGAATTGATAACATGTGATGCATTAAGCACATGCCCTGGATGCATAAAAGACACTATAAAGGAGCTCTGGTGCCGTTTATAAAACATTCAGCCTCGTGGTTCAGGATGTCACCAGAACCCCTTGACGGCAATGTTGGACCATATTACATTCCTACCTGTTATGTGTCCTCTTTCTCTGTATATTTTTATTTTATTGTAACACTGAGTCACTACTAATCCTCCACTATCTTGTAAAAAGATTTGCATTATTTTTGATTTTTTTATCGGTATTTTGAAATAAAAATATTTTACAAAATTGTTGAAATCTAGATAGCACATAGTCCACTGCCTTGGTCTGGGGTCGTACCCATAAGCCGGAGCAATCATTGAATATTAAAGAAGGTATTACGGCCAGGAATGAAGCCTGATTGTTCTGTGTGTACCTGACTGTGGATAACAGGTAGCAGTCTGTTGGCCAGTATTTTCCCCAGGGCTTTACAGTCCAGGTTTAATAGGGATAGTGGTCCGTATGATCGGACATCTAATGGATCTCGGGCAGGTTTAAGTACCACTATTATCAGCACCCGTCTAAGTGTGTGGGGTAGCTGACCAATCTGGCATGCCTCATTGAATACTGCCAGTAGCTTAGGTATTAGTGTGCAGTGTTTTGGGAGTAATATTCAATGGGGAGACCATGAGTGCATGGTGTCATGTTTCTGGCAATTTATTTTATAGCTAATTGAATTTCAGCTAATTGTATTGGTGCCTTTAAGTCCTCCCTGCATGTCGGCGAATGCGTAGGTAGTGCCAGGTCATTTAAATAGGTACGCATTGGGTCTTCAGGGGGCAGGGGTATAGCCTGATACAGTGATTGAAAGTAATCCCTGAAAGCTGAGTTTATGGCTGTCTGTGAGTTCACTACCATGCCGTCTGATAGACGTACTTCTCCTATTGCCTCTGTGTGTGCATCTTCTTTGACTAGCCACGCTAGTAGTCTGCCAGATCAGTCTCCTTCTGAGCGCATCGCGGCCAACCGTTTCCTATAATCATACCTTCCTAGGCGTGTTTCCACATC
This sequence comes from Pleurodeles waltl, assembly GCF_031143425.1. Taxonomy (NCBI): domain Eukaryota; kingdom Metazoa; phylum Chordata; class Amphibia; order Caudata; family Salamandridae; genus Pleurodeles; species Pleurodeles waltl. The sequence goes on from NC_090445.1 coordinate 722,485,003, forward strand.
TCTGTATTCCCTCATTAGGATGCGCAATTGCACTTAATAAGCGAGTTGGCGTGTCATCTCCTGTTCTAGGATTTTCATCTCTTTCTCCATGCGAGAAAGGTTAGCAGTCATTGCTCTCCGAACCCCCCAAGTCGCCACCATACAGTGACTTTGTAGTACTACCTTGTGAGCCTCCCACTGTAACGCCCTGGATGTCGCTGTCAAAGAAAGTAACAAGTAGGTTAGTGAGATTGTCCCTGTATGGAGGCTCCAGTAGAGCCTCTGGGTGGAACCGCCATGTGGGTATCACGGTCCGCTCTCTGTCCCATGTTAGCGTGAACATCAATGGTGAGTGGTTCGCAATTGTGTGTGCCAGGTATTCAAGACTCCTGGCTTGCCTGACTAATGGCGTGCTAAATAAGAACAGATCTAGCCTTGTGTGGGTGTCATGAACAGGTGAACAGTAGGAGTATTCTCTTGCCATAGGGTTGTATAGATGCCAGATATCACATAGGTGGTGTTGTGTAATCCACTCCTGCAAGTGGCGTGTTGTTCGGATGCATGCCGTGCCCTGCATTGTGGGTGTTGATCTATCTATGCATGTTTGGCACACAATTGTAATCACCACTGCAGGTCCCTGGGGATTGTGGGTCATGCAGTATAGCAGGGGTGAGAGTATCAAAGAACTCTGGTTGACTGAAATTTCGGGCATATATCCCTGCAATCACCAGCGGGAGGCCAGCGAGATGTCCCTCTAGGATCACGTATCGGTCTTCTGTGTAATTTTTATGGGATTCTACTACATATGGCATGCCCGGAGCGATCCATATTAACACTACTTTAGCATAAGTGGATGACGTGGTACCATACACCTGACCCCTCCATCTAGTTCTCATCTCATTACGGGTAGATTGTCTGGTGTAGGTTTCTTGTAGGATTGCTACATGTATACGATGAAGCTCGAGGTATGTTTGTGTTTTACAGCGCTTTGGAGTTTTAGCCATACCCTGGACGTTCCATGTCAGGAACTTATACTGAGGGGTGGATGAGACCTGTCATTCACCCATATAAAAGTGTGTGTGTGTGTGTGTAGGGTGCCCTCTCCAACACCCAAACCCAGGAGAGAAATCCTGGTTCCCTGCAGTCACATCCTGCAACTGTAAGCCTCGTGTCACTATATCTGATGTCTGATTCACTTAGAGCCATCCTCTCTGTGCCACGTCGGTCCCACTTGCCATATTGCATTGAGAGAAATACAGTATATAGATAAGAAAGGTGATAGAAAACAAACATCATGAACTGAACTTCCCCCCTTGCCGGTAAGACTGAAGGTCTCTGGCCTAATCTTCCCATATAAACATTAGCAACAGTAAAGTTAAACTGTTATATTTCTAGCATAAACCCCTTCCCATTTGGTTTTCCTCCGGAGGCGTGGTACCCTCTTGGGTGTGCAAAGTCTGTTTGTTCGCCTGCCGTTGAACATGGCAGCCTTGCTGGGCCCATCAACCCAGTCCCCTTGGGTGTCGCTGGACGGGAACTACATCCAGCAGGCTAAGACCAGGGTCAAGAGCGCCCAGCAGTACTGAAGAGGGAGTCGGGTCATATATAAGTCATCCGCCAGCCGTGGTGTTATCTCTGGACCTCAATTCACAATGCTCGATGACACCTCCGAGTTACTAGCCACTGAGCTGGCATCTGAGAAGCGTCTATGGCCCAGTATCATAAACGATTTTGTGCTGATGAGCACCACTACCGCCACCACTTTTGCCTGTTCCCTTGCTGTCTGTGCAGGGGCGCTGTCTTCCTGCGGTGCTCAAGGCGAGGTGTCTGCCACTCTCCAGTAATCTGCTCTGAGTCCGTTATCTCCGCCAGTCCCTTGATATGTAGCCAAGTCCAGGTGTCTTCCGGGGAAGAAAAAAAGTGAGTGGCCCCTTCATTCACAACTCTCATGTTAGCCGCCAATAATAAGGCATTTTCAGGGAAAGTTCTCGGAGTTTACGCTTCACTGCACCGTAAGAGTTTTGTCGCCGCTGCACCTCAGCGGTGAAGTATGGAAATGCAGTGATAGTGGCATTCTCGTAATGCCAAGGGCCTTTCAAGCGAAACAATTGTAGAATGAAGTCACGATACTGAGTTAAGAAAGCGGGTGATCATTGGGCGCGGTCTATCTCCAGGTGGCGGCAGTCTAACAGGTGTCCGGTGCGACCTTTCCACCGAGAATAATTTCGGTATCTTATCCTTCAGCACGGTAGACATCAGCCAATTCTCCACAAACAACTCAATGTTGGGGCCTTCTGTTTGCTTGGGGAAGCCCAGTAACCAAATGTTATTGCAGCGGGAGCAGCCCTCCGCATCCTCCGATTGCCGATGAAGGGCCTCGACTTTCAGCTGCAGGTCTTGCCCTTGTGATTGTAGGTCCCGGAGAGTAGGTCTCATGCTGGTGAGCATTGATTCTGTGCCATCCACTCTGTCTGTTGGTTCACAGTTGTAAGGAAATGCCTCCTTGGCATGGTTGCCCCCTGACTTTTTGCCTTTGCTGATGCTATGTTTACAATTGAAAGTGTGCTGAGGCCTGCTAACCAGGCCCCAGCACCAGTGTTCTTTCCCTAACCTGTACTTTTGTATCCACAATTGGCAGACCCTGGCATCCAGATAAGTCCCTTATAACTGGTACTTCTAGTACCAAGGGCCCTGATGCCAAGGAAGGTCTCTAAGGGCTGCAGCATGTCTTATGCCACCCTGGAGACCTCTCACTCAGCACAGACACACTGCTTGCCAGCTTGTGTGTGCTAGTGAGGACAAAACGAGTAAGTCGACATGGCACTCCCCTCAGGGTGCCATGCCAGCCTCTCACTGCCTATGCAGTATAGGTAAGACACCCCTCTAGCAGGCCTTACAGCCCTAAGGCAGGGTGCACTATACCATAGGTGAGGGTACCAGTGCATGAGCATGATACCCCTACAGTGTCTAAACAAAACCTTAGACATTGTAAGTGCAGGGTAGCCATAAGAGTATATGGTCTGGGAGTCTGTCAAACACGAACTCCACAGCACCATAATGGCTACACTGAAAACTGGGAAGTTTGGTATCAAACTTCTCAGCACAATAAATGCACACTGATGCCAGTGTACATTTTATTGTAAAATACACCACAGAGGGCACCTTAGAGGTGCCCCCTAAAACTTAACCGACTATCTGTGTAGGCTGACTAGTTCCAGCAGCCTGCCACACTAGAGACATGTTGCTGGCCCCATGGGGAGAGTGCCTTTGTCACTCTGAGGCCAGTAACAAAGCCTGCACTGGGTGGAGATGCTAACACCTCCCCCAGGCAGGAGCTGTGACACCTGGCGGTGAGCCTCAAAGGCTCACCCCTTTGTCACAGCCCAGCAGGGCACTCCAGCTTAGTGGAGTTGCCCGCCCCCTCCGGCCACGGCCCCCACTTTTGGCGGCAAGGCTGGAGGGAACAAAGAAAGCAACAAGGAGGAGTCACTGGCCAGTCAGGACAGCCCCTAAGGTGTCCTGAGCTGAGGTGACTCTGACTTTTAGTAATCCTCCATCTTGCAGATGGAGGATTCCCCCAATAGGGTTAGGATTGTGACCCCCTCCCCTTGGGAGGAGGCACAAAGAGGGTGTACCCACCCTCAGGGCTAGTAGCCATTGGCTACTAACCCCCCAGACCTAAACACGCCCTTAAATTTAGTATTTAAGGGCTACCCTGAACCCTAGAAAATTAGATTCCTGCAACTACAAGAAGAAGGACTGCCTAGCTGAAAAACCCCTGCAGAGGAAGACCAGAAGATGACAACTGCCTTGGCTCCAGAAACTCACCGGCCTGTCTCCTGCCTTCCAAAGATCCTGCTCCAGCGACGCCTTCCAAAGGGACCAGCGACCTCGACATCCTCTGAGGACTGCCCCTGCTTCGAAAAGACAAGAAACTCCCGAGGACAGCGGACCTGCTCCAAGAAAAGCTGCAACTTTGTTTCCAGCAGCTTTAAAGAACCCTGCAAGCTCCCCGCAAGAAGCGTGAGACTTGCAACACTGCACCCGGCGACCCCGACTCGGCTGGTGGCGATCCAACACCTCAGGAGGGACCCCAGGACTACTCTAAGACTGTGAGTACAAAAACCTGTCCCCCCTGAGCCCCCACAGCGCCGCCTGCAGAGGGAATCCCGAGGCTTCCCCTGACCGCGACTCTTTGAATCCTAAGTCCCATCACCTGGGAGAGACCCTGCACCCGCAGCCCCCAGGACCTGAAGGACCGGACTTTCACTGGAGGAGTGACCCCCAGGAGTCCCTCTCCCTTGACCAAGTGGAGGTTTCCCCGAGGAACCCCCCCCTTGCCTGCCTGCAGCGCTGAAGAGATCCCTAGATCTCCCATTGACTTCCATTACAAACCCGACGCTTGTTTCTACACTGCACCCGGCCGCCCCCGCGCTGCTGAGGGTGAAATTTCTGTGTGGGCTTGTGTCCCCCCCGGTGCCCTACAAAACCCCCCTGGTCTGCCCTCCGAAGACGCGGGTACTTACCTGCAAGCAGACCGGAACCGGGGCACCCCCTTCTCTCCATTCTAGCCTATGTGTTTTGGGCACCACTTTGAACTCTGCACCTGACCGGCCCTGAGCTGCTGGTGTGGTGACTTTGGGGTTGCTCTGAACCCCCAACGGTGGGCTACCTTGGACCAAGAACTAAGCCCTGTAAGTGTCTTACTTACCTGGTTAACCTAACAAATACTTACCTCCCCTAGGAACTGTGAAAATTGCACTGTGTCCACTTTTAAAACAGCTATTTGTGAATAACTTGAAAAGTATACATGCAATTTTGATGATTTGAAGTTCCTAAAGTACTTACCTGCAATACCTTTCGAATGAGATATTACATGTAGAATTTGAACCTGTGGTTCTTAAAATAAACTAAGAAAAGATATTTTTCTATATAAAAACCTATTGGCTGGATTTGTCTCTGAGTGTGTGTACCTCATTTATTGTCTATGTGTATGTACAACAAATGCTTAACACTACTCCTTGGATAAGCCTACTGCTCGACCACACTACCACAAAATAGAGCATTAGTATTATCTATTTTTACCACTATTTTACCTCTAAGGGGAACCCTTGGACTCTGTGCATGCTATTCCTTACTTTGAAATAGCACATACAGAGCCAACTTCCTACATTGGTGGATCAGCGGTGGGGTACAAGACTTTGCATTTGCTGGACTACTCAGCCAATACCTGATCACACGACAAATTCCAAAATTGTCATTAGAAATTCATTTTTGCAATTTGAAATTTTTCTAAATTCTTAAAAGTCCTGCTAGGGCCTTGTGTGTTAAGTCCCTGTTTAGCATTGTCTTTTAGAGTTTAAAAGTTTGTTAAAAGTTTGAAATTAGATTCTAGAAACAGTTTTAGATTCTTTAAAAAGTCTTCCAACTCTTAGCAAAATAATGTCTGATACAGAGATGAATGTGGTGGAACTCGACACCACACCTTACATCCATCTTAAGATGAGGGAGCTAAGGTCTCTCTGTAATATCAAAAAAATAACCATTGGCTCCAGACCTACCAAAATTCAGCTCCAGGAGCTGTTGGCAGAGTTTGAAAAAGCCAACCCCTCTGATGATGACCTCACAGAGGAAGAAATTAGTGACTTGGAGGCCAATGTCCCTCCTCCAGTCCTAAATAGGGAGAACAGGACCCCTCAAGTCCTGTCTCCAACTGTGTTAGTCAGAAATAGTGAGTCCCTCACAGGAGGGTCCCACATTTCTGAAATCACTGAGGATGCTCTCAGTGAAGATGACCTCCTGTTAGCCAGGATGGCCAAAAGATTGGCTTTAGAGAGACAGCTCCTAGCCATAGAAAGGGAAAGACAAGAGATGGGCCTAGGACCCATCAATGGTGGCAGCAATATAAATAGGGTCAGAGATTCTCCTGACATGTTAAAAATCCCCAAAGGGATTGTGACAAAATTTGAAGATGGTGATGACATCACCAAGTGGTTCACAGCTTTTGAGAGGGCTTGTGTAACCAGAAAAGTGAACAGATCTCACTGGGGTGCTCTCCTTTGGGAAATGTTCACTGGAAAGTGTAGGGATAGACTCCTCACACTCTCTGGAAAAGATGCAGAATCTTATGACCTCATGAAGGGTACCCTGATTGAGGGCTTTGGATTCTCCACTGAGGAGTACAGGATTAGGTTCAGGGGGGCTCAAAAATCCTCGAGCCAGACCTGGGTTGACTTTGTTGACTACTCAGTGAAAACACTAGATGGTTGGATTCAAGGCAGTGGTGTAAGTAATTATGATGGGCTGTACAATTTATTTGTGAAAGAACACCTATTGAGTAATTGTTTCAATGATAAACTGCATCAGCATCTGGTAGACCTAGGACCAATTTCTCCCCAAGAATTGGGAAAGAAGGCGGACCATTGGGTCAAGACAAGGGTGTCCAAGACTTCAACAGGGGGTGACCAAAAGAAAGGGGTCACAAAGACTCCCCAGGGGAAGGGTGATGAGACAACCAAAACTAAAAATAGTAAAGAGTCTTCTACAGGCCCCCAAAAACCTGCACAGGAGGGTGGGCCCAGAGCCTCTTCACAAAACAATGGGTACAAGGGTAAAAACTTTGATCCCAAAAAGGCCTGGTGTCATAGCTGTAAACAGCATGGACACCAAACTGGAGACAAGGCCTGTCCCAAGAAAGGTTCCACTCCAAACTCCCATCCAGGTAACACTGGTATGGCTAGTCTCCAAGTGGGATCAACAGTGTGCCCAGAGCAAATCAGGGTCCACACTGAAGCTACTCTAGTTTCTGAGGGTGGGGTGGATTTAGCCACACTAGCTGTCTGGCCGCCTAACATGCAAAAATACAGACAGCAACTCTTAATTAATGGGACTAGAATAGAGGGCCTGAGGGATACAGGTGCCAGTGTCACCATGGTGACAGAGAAACTGGTTTCCCCTGGCCAATACCTGACTGGAAAAACTTACACAGTCACCAACGCTGACAATCAGAGAAAAGTACATCCCATGGCAATGGTTACTTTAGAATGGGGAGGGGTCAATGGCCTGAAACAGGTGGTGGTCTCCTCAAATATCCCAGTGGACTGTCTGCTTGGAAATGACCTGGAGTCCTCAGCATGGGCTGAGGTAGAACTAAAAACCCATGCAGCAATGCTGGGTATCCCTGAACTGGTGTGTGTGAAAACAAGAGCACAATGCAAGGCACAGGGTGAACAAGTAGAGCTGGAGTCTGGAAGAATGGCCCAGCCTACCAAGAGGAAAGGAAAGTCAGTTGGGAAACCAACTGCAACACAGCAAAAGAAAGGGAACCTCTCTTCTCAGGAAGAAGTTCTGCCCTCTGAGGGAACTGAGCCTTTGGAGCTTGAACCTTATCAGGTTGAGCTCTTAGGCCCAGGGGGACCCTCAAGGGAGGAGCTGTGTAAGGGACAAGAAACCTGTCCCTCTCTTGAAGGCCTTAGGCAGAAAGCTGCTGAAGAGTCCAAAGGCAAGAAAAATGGAACGCATAGGGTCTATTGGGAAGATGGACTCCTGTACACTGAGGCCAGAGACCCCAAACCTGGTGCCACTAGGAGAGTGGTAGTGCCTCAGCTGTTCAGGAAGTTCATCCTAACATTGGCCCATGACATTCCCCTTGCTGGACATTTGGGACAAACCAAGACGTGGGAGAGGTTAGTCAACCACTTCTACTGGCCCAATATGTCCAACATGGTTAAGGAGTTTTGCCTCTCCTGCCCCACCTGTCAAGCCAGTGGTAAGACAGGTGGACATCCAAAGGCCCCCCTCATTCCACTTCCAGTGGTGGGGGTTCCCTTTGAAAGAGTGGGTGTGGACATAGTTGGTCCACTAGAACCTCCCACAGCCTCAGGAAATATGTATATCCTGGTAGTAGTGGATCATGCTACCAGGTATCCTGAAGCTATTCCCCTTAGGTCGACTACTGCCCCTGCAGTAGCCAAGGCCCTCATTGGTATCTTTACCAGAGTGGGTTTCCCTAAGGAGGTGGTGTCTGACAGAGGTACCAACTTCATGTCAGCATACCTAAAGCACATGTGGAATGAGTGTGGAGTGACTTATAAATTCACTACACCATACCATCCACAAACTAATGGCTTGGTTGAGAGATTCAACAAGACATTAAAAGGCATGATCATGGGGCTCCCAGAAAAGCTCAAAAGGAGATGGGATGTCCTCTTGCCATGTCTGCTTTTCGCTTACAGAGAGGTGCCACAGAAGGGAGTAGGATTCTCACCCTTTGAACTTCTGTTTGGTCATCCTGTAAGGGGACCACTTGCCCTTGTTAAAGAAGGCTGGGAGAGACCTCTCCATGAGCCTAAACAGGACATAGTGGACTATGTACTTGGCCTTCGCTCTAGAATGGCAGAGTACATGGAAAAGGCAACCAAAAACCTTGAGGCCAGCCAACAGCTCCAGAAGTTTTGGTATGACCAAAAGGCTGCACTGGTTGAGTTCCAACCAGGGCAGAAAGTCTGGGTTCTGGAGCCTGTGGCTCCCAGGGCACTCCAGGACAAATGGAGTGGCCCTTACCCAGTACTAGAAAGGAAGAGTCAGGTCACCTACCTGGTGGACCTGGGCACAAGCAGGAGCCCCAAGAGGGTGATCCATGTGAACCGCCTTAAGCTCTTCCACGACAGGGCTGATGTGAATCTGTTGATGGTAACAGATGAGGATCAAGAGGCAGAGAGTGAACCTCTCCCTGATCTTCTGTCATCAGACCCAAAAGATGGCACAGTAGATGGAGTGATCTACTCAGACACCCTCTCTGGCCAACAGCAAGCTGATTGTAGGAGAGTCCTACAACAGTTTCCTGAACTCTTCTCCTTAACCCCTGGTCAGACACACCTGTGTACCCATGATGTGGACACAGGAGACAGCATGCCTGTCAAGAACAAAATCTTTAGACAATCTGACCATGTTAAGGAAAGCATCAAGGTGGAAGTCCACAAGATGCTGGAATTGGGAGTAATTGAGCGCTCTGACAGCCCCTGGGCTAGCCCAGTGGTCTTAGTCCCCAAACCTCACACCAAAGATGGAAAGAAAGAGATGAGGTTTTGTGTGGACTACAGAGGGCTCAATTCTGTCACCAAGACAGATGCTCATCCAATTCCAAGAGCTGATGAGCTCATAGATAAATTAGGTGCTGCCAAATTCCTAAGTACCTTTGACTTGACAGCAGGGTACTGGCAAATAAAAATGGCACCTGGAGCAAAAGAGAAAACAGCATTCTCCACACCTGATGGGCATTATCAGTTTACTGTTATGCCCTTTGGTTTAAAGAATGCCCCTGCCACCTTCCAAAGGTTGGTGAATCAAGTCCTTGATGGCTTGGAGTCCTTTAGCACAGCTTATCTTGATGATATTGCTGTCTTTAGCTCCACCTGGCAGGATCACCTGGTCCACCTGAAGAAGGTTTTGAAGGCTCTGCAATCTGCAGGCCTCTCTATCAAGGCATCCAAATGCCAGATAGGGCAGGGAACTGTGGTTTACTTGGGCCACCTTGTAGGTGGAGGCCAAGTTCAGCCACTCCAACCCAAGATCCAGACTATTCTGGACTGGGTAGCTCCAAAAACCCAGACTCAAGTCAGGGCATTCCTTGGCTTGACTGGGTATTACAGGAGGTTTGTGAAGGGATATGGATCCATTGTGACAGCCCTCACTGAACTCACCTCCAAGAAAATGCCCAAGAAAGTGAACTGGACTGTGGAATGCCAACAGGCCTTTGACACCCTGAAACAACCAATGTGCTCAGCACCAGTTCTAAAAGCTCCAGATTATTCTAAGCAGTTCATTGTGCAGACTGATGCCTCTGAACATGGGATAGGGGCAGTTTTGTCCCAAACAAATGATGATGGCCTTGACCAGCCTGTTGCTTTCATTAGCAGGAGGTTACTCCCCAGGGAGCAGCGTTGGAGTGCCATTGAGAGGGAGGCCTTTGCTGTGGTTTGGTCCCTGAAGAAGCTGAGACCATACCTCTTTGGGACTCACTTCCTAGTTCAAACTGACCACAGACCTCTCAAATGGCTGATGCAAATGAAAGGTGAAAATCCTAAACTGTTGAGGTGGTCCATCTCCCTACAGGGAATGGACTTTATAGTGGAACACAGACCTGGGACTGCCCATGCCAATGCAGATGGCCTTTCCAGGTTCTTCCACTTAGAAAATGAAGACTCTCTTGGGAAAGGTTAGTCTCATCCTCTTTCGTTTGGGGGGGGGGTTGTGTAAGGAAATGCCTCCTTGGCATGGTTGCCCCCTGACTTTTTGCCTTTGCTGATGCTATGTTTACAATTGAAAGTGTGCTGAGGCCTGCTAACCAGGCCCCAGCACCAGTGTTCTTTCCCTAACCTGTACTTTTGTATCCACAATTGGCAGACCCTGGCATCCAGATAAGTCCCTTATAACTGGTACTTCTAGTACCAAGGGCCCTGATGCCAAGGAAGGTCTCTAAGGGCTGCAGCATGTCTTATGCCACCCTGGAGACCTCTCACTCAGCACAGACACACTGCTTGCCAGCTTGTGTGTGCTAGTGAGGACAAAACGAGTAAGTCGACATGGCACTCCCCTCAGGGTGCCATGCCAGCCTCTCACTGCCTATGCAGTATAGGTAAGACACCCCTCTAGCAGGCCTTACAGCCCTAAGGCAGGGTGCACTATACCATAGGTGAGGGTACCAGTGCATGAGCATGATACCCCTACAGTGTCTAAACAAAACCTTAGACATTGTAAGTGCAGGGTAGCCATAAGAGTATATGGTCTGGGAGTCTGTCAAACACGAACTCCACAGCACCATAATGGCTACACTGAAAACTGGGAAGTTTGGTATCAAACTTCTCAGCACAATAAATGCACACTGATGCCAGTGTACATTTTATTGTAAAATACACCACAGAGGGCACCTTAGAGGTGCCCCCTAAAACTTAACCGACTATCTGTGTAGGCTGACTAGTTCCAGCAGCCTGCCACACTAGAGACATGTTGCTGGCCCCATGGGGAGAGTGCCTTTGTCACTCTGAGGCCAGTAACAAAGCCTGCACTGGGTGGAGATGCTAACACCTCCCCCAGGCAGGAGCTGTGACACCTGGCGGTGAGCCTCAAAGGCTCACCCCTTTGTCACAGCCCAGCAGGGCACTCCAGCTTAGTGGAGTTGCCCGCCCCCTCCGGCCACGGCCCCCACTTTTGGCGGCAAGGCTGGAGGGAACAAAGAAAGCAACAAGGAGGAGTCACTGGCCAGTCAGGACAGCCCCTAAGGTGTCCTGAGCTGAGGTGACTCTGACTTTTAGTAATCCTCCATCTTGCAGATGGAGGATTCCCCCAATAGGGTTAGGATTGTGACCCCCTCCCCTTGGGAGGAGGCACAAAGAGGGTGTACCCACCCTCAGGGCTAGTAGCCATTGGCTACTAACCCCCCAGACCTAAACACGCCCTTAAATTTAGTATTTAAGGGCTACCCTGAACCCTAGAAAATTAGATTCCTGCAACTACAAGAAGAAGGACTGCCTAGCTGAAAAACCCCTGCAGAGGAAGACCAGAAGACGACAACTGCCTTGGCTCCAGAAACTCACCGGCCTGTCTCCTGCCTTCCAAAGATCCTGCTCCAGCGACGCCTTCCAAAGGGACCAGCGACCTCGACATCCTCTGAGGACTGCCCCTGCTTCGAAAAGACAAGAAACTCCCGAGGACAGCGGACCTGCTCCAAGAAAAGCTGCAACTTTGTTTCCAGCAGCTTTAAAGAACCCTGCAAGCTCCCCGCAAGAAGCGTGAGACTTGCAACACTGCACCCGGCGACCCCGACTCGGCTGGTGGCGATCCAACACCTCAGGAGGGACCCCAGGACTACTCTAAGACTGTGAGTACAAAAACCTGTCCCCCCTGAGCCCCCACAGCGCCGCCTGCAGAGGGAATCCCGAGGCTTCCCCTGACCGCGACTCTTTGAATCCTAAGTCCCGACACCTGGGAGAGACCCTGCACCCGCAGCCCCCAGGACCTGAAGGACCGGACTTTCACTGGAGGAGTGACCCCCAGGAGTCCCTCTCCCTTGACCAAGTGGAGGTTTCCCCGAGGAACCCCCCCCTTGCCTGCCTGCAGCGCTGAAGAGATCCCTAGATCTCCCATTGACTTCCATTACAAACCCGACGCTTGTTTCTACACTGCACCCGGCCGCCCCCGCGCTGCTGAGGGTGAAATTTCTGTGTGGGCTTGTGTCCCCCCCGGTGCCCTACAAAACCCCCCTGGTCTGCCCTCCGAAGACGCGGGTACTTACCTGCAAGCAGACCGGAACCGGGGCACCCCCTTCTCTCCATTCTAGCCTATGTGTTTTGGGCACCACTTTGAACTCTGCACCTGACCGGCCCTGAGCTGCTGGTGTGGTGACTTTGGGGTTGCTCTGAACCCCCAACGGTGGGCTACCTTGGACCAAGAACTAAGCCCTGTAAGTGTCTTACTTACCTGGTTAACCTAACAAATACTTACCTCCCCTAGGAACTGTGAAAATTGCACTGTGTCCACTTTTAAAACAGCTATTTGTGAATAACTTGAAAAGTATACATGCAATTTTGATGATTTGAAGTTCCTAAAGTACTTACCTGCAATACCTTTCGAATGAGATATTACATGTAGAATTTGAACCTGTGGTTCTTAAAATAAACTAAGAAAAGATATTTTTCTATATAAAAACCTATTGGCTGGATTTGTCTCTGAGTGTGTGTACCTCATTTATTGTCTATGTGTATGTACAACAAATGCTTAACACTACTCCTTGGATAAGCCTACTGCTCGACCACACTACCACAAAATAGAGCATTAGTATTATCTATTTTTACCACTATTTTACCTCTAAGGGGAACCCTTGGACTCTGTGCATGCTATTCCTTACTTTGAAATAGCACATACAGAGCCAACTTCCTACAACAGTCATCTGCTCTAAGTAAGTTGACTTCTATAGAGACTGTGTCTATCTTGGCTTGCAGCGTGGTCTTAGAGTCAGCTGTTGCCAGCAGGATTTTATCAAACTGCACAGAAAGGCTGAGGAAGGTAGCATTCAGCTTGGCCATTGAGTCATCTGTCCCATTGAGTTGGGGCACCTGGTTTGCAGCATTTTAGGCATCTGGCCCAATCGTCTGGGAGTCTTGGTGCGTACCATCATGGAGTTTGGGTTTTGCCCCGTCTGCTAATCTCTAGCAGATAATATGAGAAGGCTTAATCAGTGCACCCGTTATTTGCTGATTTCCAATAACGGTGGTTGCAGCAGCGCCAGAGCCTGGGTGCCCCTACTTCTGCTTGTGATGTGGTGACCAACCACAGTCAGGTCACAGTTAAAACAGTATCAGGGCGGTTGTTCCGATGGCACAGGGAAATCCACTAGAGTCCTTGCAGTGAAGGACCTATGCACTGCAGCAGTGTTAAAGCCTTTCCCCTTATGCAGTGAGGGCGCAAATATTGGAGTGGACAGTTCATAGATTCCACCACCCGGAGCGCCAAGTGTCCTCAACAGTTTCTCCCATGCAGTAACATGCCCAAGGATATAAAGTCATTCAGGGGCACCGTCCCCGTATGTAGGCCATTGGCCAGCCATTCCAAGCAAGTCGTATTGAACGAGGGTCCAGGTCAAATCATCTATCCCCGCCACACCATCTACACCACTGTGCTCTGCTCCCGAGCCTCCTTGCTTGCTATATCCTCGATATCTCAATTCCCCACTGGGACTCCTGCTGCGTATCCCAGTGCTTGCCATTGCTGTTTCTTCCAGCAGCTAGCGTCCTAATGATAATCTACCATGTGTTAGGAGATCTGTGTTTGTAAAGTCATTCAGGGGCACTTTCCTCTATGTGTAGATCAATGGTCGGCCACTACTGACAAGTTACAGTAACAGAGGGCCCATATCCAGATCAATGAAACCCTCTTCCTCAGCTCCGCCAAGCACCAATCATGGGTCCCTGTGTCCGCTGTATCCCAGGCCTCTTATGCACTCACTGGGGCTCCAGGGATGCTGGGCAGCACTCACTTCCAGCACGCCTGCCTCTGGCAACTGGTGGCCCACCACGAGCTGGGGGTTCTTGGTCTGCCATCCAGACTTAGGGGGCAGTAAAGGCCCTCCACCTAAAGCACACTTGTGGGAGTGCGCCTTGATTCTCATTGGGGCCTTCTCTAGGTCACGTCAAGCAGAGCCCTGTCATCTACGGCTTGCCCCGCAGTCCGCCCCCACTCCAGCGAAGGCAGCCACACCGCCGGGATGGAAGCCAGCAGCAGTCACCTCCGAGTCTCTCTTGTAGAACTTGCCGCCACTAAGCTGGCTCCGTCTCAGGCCCCTTGCGGCGCTTGGGTGACCACCTGGCATCGGGGCAAATTCTGGACAGTACTGTAAAAAATTCTGGACAAAGGGTCAAAATTCAGGACAAAAATTCAAGAACAATTGTCACTTATATAGACATGCCCAAGAGAGTCCATACCTCACTATGGTATCAGGGCATTTATTTACTCTTTTTTAACATAGCACTATTATTCACTGTGGTCTTTTTTTGTTTGCCTCCTGTTATGTTACATTCAGGTGTCACATTTACGTTGCTTTCAATTTTCTGGCTTTGTTTTAGGCTATCCAGCTTGAGTTTGTCCCTTCCCCTGCCCAAACCTTATTTACAGTATCCTTCCGAGTGCTCCCTTTCTGTAAACAGGCATGTAAATCTTGTTCTTATCTCATCACATTTGCTGTGCATTCAAAGAACACAGTCAAATGTCAGGCTCTGTCTTCAGTTAGAAGTTAGCATTTACTTTTCTTTCTCTGATTTCAAAGTGAGAGGATTCGTGTAACAATCATGCTGGATACTGGGGATAGGAGAGAGTTTTTTCTATCACATGACAACATTTAAATAAATTTCAGGATATATCAGAATTAGGAGGACAAACGAAGCACATTTTTGTTAATACTGAACTGTGCTAGAAATAAATACCTTTATATGATTAAATCATCACATTAGGTCATGCAATTTCCACACATAATCGTCTGTGCACTGTATAGTTTGATTTGAAAAAGTGTATGTCTGTGCAAATGTAATGGTCATTTCAATCAAAAACGTGTTGTCTGTAAGGGCAGTGTGTTACCACACCATGCATACTTCACTCCACTCCCCTCTACATCACTCCAGACCACTGCACCCTACTCTGCACCACTGCACTTTACACCACTCCATGTCACTGCACTGTGGGACACTGCACTCTTCTCCACTCTTCTCCACTCCACTCTATGCCACTGCACTATATGTTACTTCACACTGTGCCTCCCTACTCTACTCTGTACCACTCTACTCTATGTCAATGCACTTTATGCCTCTCTACACCACTGCGCTGTGCGCCTCTGCACACTATACCAGGCCAGACTAGGCAACACCAATCTACTCAGCACAATTCCACTCTACGCCACTCTGCAACAATGCACTGTACACCACTGCACTCTATTCTATTACACTCTATGCTAGTGCAATTTAACATTCAACTCTATGCCCCTGCACTCTACATCAAATACACTGTACATCACTCTAATCTACTATGCCACGGCACTCCACCACTTTACTCTATGCCTTCACACTCTATGCCACTCTACGCTACTCTCAACACTACACTCTAAACCACAGCACTCTACTTCAATGCACTCTACTCCAATGCACGCAAAACAAGTGCATAATACACCACTGCACTCTACTCTGCACCACTGTACTCTATGTCACTGCTCTCTATGCCACTCTACTCCACTATATACCACTGCATTCTGCCACTCCACTCTGCAACATTGCACTGGCCGCCACTATATACTACACCACTCTACTCTGTACTACTGCATTCTGCACCAATACACTCTATTCCACTGCACTTTATATCACTCTTCTCTGCATAACTCTACTCTACTCCACTCTGCACCACTCTACACCACTGCATTCTATGCTACTCGAGTCTACTCTGCACTATATGCCACTGTACCACTCTACACTACTGCACTCTTTGCTACTCTATATAATGCCACTCTGCTCCACTGCCCCACGCCACTTCACTCTACGCCAATGCACTCTAAACAACTGCACTGTATCTCACTGCACTCTACTATGCACCACTGTACTCTACGCCACTGCTCCTGTGCCACTCTACTCCACTCTACAGCACTATGCTACTAACCTTTATCCACGCTGAACAGCAGTCACTCTGGTGTATAACATGGCTAGAACATATCGGAAAAGCCAATAACTCTTGCATAGACGAGACCTATTGGCTTTGCCAATGTTTGTTAGCACTATGAGGTACAGAGGTCCCTGAAAGTACTGTGAATTTGTAAGTCCTTATTTTAAACATGCATTGCACACATCATAGTAAACGCTGCTACAAAAAGCGCAAACAGATTTTAGTTAAATAAAAAAGTCCTTCTAAAATACAGATTTGGATACTATTCAGTTTATACCTAGTACTAACATTTTTTACAACAGTCCATTAAAACCTCACACTCCACAACTCACCTTGGAACACCCTTCCAGTACCTCTCTAAAAGAAAATGTCTTTGTCATCAGAAAGCTTCAAGTTACTCCTTTGATTAAAGTCAATGCAGGTTTCCAAGACCATTTGCATTTGCAGATATACCAGTTGCACACATTCGCAGTTCTTCAGGGAAGGAGACACCCTCTCAAGAAGGCCTGTTTCTTATCTGTCTGCCCCTCCCTCCCTCAGAGCACAGGAGACTGCCTGCCTTTCATTCCAGCTGGGGAAACTGATCTATCCTAATAACATTTTGTACTTTAGCTGAAAGGCTAAAATTAGGGACAAATGCTGTCCGTTAAGCCTTTCATCATGGACAGCAGGGATAAATTACAGGCAGTCCATGAAAATTATGGATTGGTGGTCACCTTAAGTGGCGCCTTGGTGTCCGCAATGCTTAAAGGGCTGGGGAGGTTGTCAGTGAGCACGGATTGTCTGTAGCACCCTCGCCAAATCTGGTGTTGTCCTGCTACTCGTTCAGTGGTATGGACAATATGGGCCTGGCAGGATTTTGTAGGATAATCGGCGAGCCGGTCAGGAGCTCAGGAAAGTGCATCTGTCTTAGCCGCCATCTTGGCCACGCCTCCAGGGATGTTATAGTTTAGTGAAAATGTCAGATAAAACATACTAATTTAAACAAACAAACCAACTGAAATTCACCAGTTATAGTTATTTCAAGTAACTATACCTTGTGCCCTAAAGTAACTATAACTCACGCTATACATAGCATTACACTTCCTAACTTTAACGTCACTTTAACCTTAATTTTCTCTCCATTAATTTCTATGTTTTTTTAAGTAAAGTGTCTATTGCCATGCGTGGCCTCAGATTGGGAGCAGGCCCTGAGGCCCTGCAACCAACTCCTGCATGGGTGCACATTCGGACTTCAGCTGTGTGCCGCATGGGGTTTTGGCCAGCCTCTGCACGCAAACCCAACTCTCCTGTTGCCATGCATGGCTATGTCATGTAAACGTTTAAAGGATCTCATTTTAAGTATGGCTGACCTATTGACTACGTCAAAGAATCAAAATACAAAACAGCAGTGGGCTTATTGACGTTATCGAAGGGTTAGCACATCAACCCTTCAAAGGGATGTGCAGAAACAATGCTTTGGTGGCTTAGGTAGAGTGGTTTTTTTGTATGTTGGCTTTTAATTTTCCTCAAACAAAAACAGTAAATATTTCTCTTGTTCTCATACAACTAAAGTAAATTATTTTTCCATGAGTTCAAATACTGGAAATATGGTATACAATGTTACTGATCTTCAAATGCTGGAAATACTGTATTGGGAGGTACTGTGTATGATGTTACTGATCATCTTCTCTTCTCTTTTTTCCCAGAGCCTTCGTGGCTTAGTCACCAGTGTTCCCTCATGAGAAGTTGGAAATGTACCCAGGTGAGTATAATGTTCAATATCAGGCTATTTCTCTCCTATCTCTATCTGCTTACTGATAGAGGTTTTTTCTACTCTTATAGTTTAGGGGTAGTCATCGCCAGAAAAGCTTACCCACACTGAGGGAAAGAGTGACCGTGGAAAGATTAGAAAAGGACATTTTTTCTTCAAGTCATGATTTAAGTATGAATTATTTATCCTAACTCTATACTCTTATAGATTATTGCAATAATACCAAAAGAAAACATTTAGGAAAAAAACAATATTGATGTATTCAATGCTTTTCAAGCTTAGTGCTCTTCGACGCAGAGGGGAGAAGATAACCACAACCAAGCAGCAGTGGAAGTGCAATTAGAAAAGTATGGGAACTATGATGCTGCATGCATTGGGGCGGGGTCAGTGAGGGCGGGGTCAAAGGTGTGGCTAAAAAAACGAAATATTATGTAAGTTTTTTGGTCTTTCATCATAACATAGCTACATATAAAATAAGTCAGAGCTTAAATTAAAAATAGATAGAAAAAGTTGTTACTCAATGGGAAATGAGCTATAGTACATTATGAAACTTCTCTTAGTCAGTGCAAGGTCTTTGTATAACCAGACAGTCACATAATTAAACCAGGATTGGTACAGTGGAGAATAGTAGTTTGTGTATTTTTCGTGCTACGAAGTCACAGCCTGTGACAGAAGCATTCTGAATATGTAAGTCATTATTTTAAACGTGTATTACACACAGTAAGATAGATTGCTACAAAATGTGCAAAAGGGTTTAAGATAAAATGGTGCTTTCAAAATACAGATTTTAGTGATCCCCAAACTAACGTAATGCAATTTTTTTTACATAAGTGTCCCTTCAACATCAGTATGGGGTAGTAAGCGCCATATAAATACAATTACAATTAAAAGCAAGCACTTCACAGCGCAGTTGTTAACTCATTGCACTACGACTCGAAAAGAATAAATCTTTCTCATAAAAAATCTTCTAGAGATTCGATCAGTTAAAGCCAGTACAGACTCCTAAACATCATTTACTTTTCCAGATTATCCTTTACATTTGCAGATAAGCTCAATATTCACATTTGCATTTCTTTCAGAAAAGCAGGCACTGTGGCGGGAAGGTTTGTTTAGTTTCTGCCTGGCTTCGGTTTCAGGCACAGGAGACTCCCTGAACTATACTTTAGCTGAAGCATTTAAACTATAGTAATTAACCGTGTCTTTCTACAAAAAGTAGGCAAACGGTTTTCTCATGAATCAAAAAACTATGGGCACGTCGTGGCCCTCTGATCCCACTCACTTTGAGTTCTGCAATCAAGTGAACAATAGTTTAATGTAGTGTCGTGGGATGGCACTTTAGGACTCCACTGAGTAAACCAAAGCCCTCTTAGGCTTTGGCTGGATGAACAGAACTGGCAGGTGGGCCCACCACTCCTCAAACCATGAGTCTTTCTCCGTGGCCTCCTCTATATCTCAGACACTCCCTTCAAACTCCTGGTCTGTTGTACCCTCAGCTCCTCTCATGGTCCTATCTCCTGCTCGTTCCACACTCCCGTCCTTGTGTCTCTCTGTTCACTCGCTCTCGCTCCTGTTGCCTTCCACATCCTTCTCCTTTCTCTGTTCCCTTGGCTTTGTTCCTTTTTCAGGCCTGTCCCTTTCCTACAGTGAGGAGTCTTTTGAATTTCCTGTGAGTGTTTCCGCCCTTCCTTCTCAGGTCTTGTGACTTTCTTCTCTTTCATCTACTTGTCCCTTTCCTCTTTCTAGGATTCCTGCTTCCTGGTTGAGAGACATTGTAAGACTGGGATTGACTTTCACAGGTACGTTTTTCTTTCCTCTTTTCTTTGTTCCCCGCCATTTCATAACTTCACACATTATACTGTTTAACAATAGTGGTTTCCTCAAATTATTTTTAATAAATCATTTTTAATAAAAAAATATTAAACTAGTGTTTGCATCTTTTTTCAAGCTAAATAGTGCAGCCACAGAACCAACGGCAAGTTGGCTCTGTACTCCACCTAAAAAGCATGCAGCTCCAGCTCGGACTGCTTAAAAAAATGGTAAGGTCTCCTGGGGCCATGGATTTAAAGACCCAGGACACTCACTGTGTTTTTTAATGTTGCTGGGGGGATCCTGCACATTTTCTAGGACCTAACAACTTTTAAAAAATGTTGGTGATGGCCTTGGCCCCATAACCCTGCCCTTTTTAGGGTCAACACCGCAATTTCATCACTTCATACTTTATACTGTTTAATAATAGAGGTTTTCTTAAATTATTTTAATAAATAATTTTAAATAAAAAGTATTAAACTAGTGTTTGCTTCTTTTTTCAAGCTAAATAGTGCAGCCACAGAACCAACTGCAAGCTGGCTCTGCACTCCACCTAAAAAGCATGCAGCTCCAGCTCGGACTGCTTTGAAAAATATGGTAATGTCTCCTGGGGTCCTTGATTTAAAGACCCAGGAGACTCACCGTGTTTTTTCAATGTTGCTGGGGGGATGCTGCACATCCTCTAGGACCCAACAGTTTAAAAAAAATGTTGGTGATGGCCTTGGCTCCATAACCCTGCCCTTTCTAGGGTCACCACCAGCATCCAAAGAACACTAAGTGCCCTTGCAGGGCATTGCAGGACGTTACATGCGAGGCGAAGTAAATAAATGAGTGGCTTCTGCCACTCATTTATTATTTCTTTCTTCAAATAAATTTTTTTGGGGGCACCCACGCTGTTTTACAATGTTGGAGGCCGCAGTGGGAGCCGTAGGCACCCATGGCTCCAACTGGCTCCCCACCCAGCCATTTTTTCATTTTTCAGTGAGTGCACCCATTCCCACAAGGGAAACGCACAATCCAGGCAAGGAATTCCCAGGGCCCCTGGTGGCACCCCATAGCAGGAGCCAGCTCACTAACTTTGCTCATGTCCGGGCAATTCTCACTGCCCCCCGCCAGGTGTGAGCATAGGTGTGTTTTCTGCCCAGGGGACTGTTATGCCCACTCTCTCCTGGGCAGAAAACAGCATTGTCCCAGCAGATTAGGTCCCTGGGATACTGCAGCCATATTGGGCCCCAAGGGATGGGGTCCCTGGGCTGATGTATGGCTTAGGAAGTGGGGCTCGACATCCCCCTCCCCTGTAAAAAACACTCTGGCCCCAGGAGACAGGTCCTCAGGCCCTACTGTGGCACAGGGAAGATGATTGTGCGCCCCCATCCCGTCAAATGAAAAACATCCCCCACCGATGAGGTCTGCAGGGCCTCATAGAGGCTTGGGGAGGGGGCCACGTACCCCCTCCCCATATAATTTAAACGGCCCAAATACGGGGTTCCCAGGCCCTGGAAGAGGCTTGTTGAGGGTAGCCACGTGCCCCCATTCCCTAACAAAACTATGCACTGCCGCCGCCTACCACAGGGGGTTTATAAAAAAAAAAAGTAGGAGACTACCACTTTTTTTTTTTAAATCGGCACTGAGGACCCTCTGTAGATCTGCAGTGCCAACAAATCTGAAGATAATATCTGACTGGCTGCCACCACATCAACAAAGATGTAGCAACAACCATTTTAGGGCTTTGGGACTCAGTCCCCTGTTCTAAAAAAAAGTTTAAAAACCATCTAGGGATGCAGGATAGGGATATCCTCACCCTGTAGGTCTGGTGAAAGGTTCCCAGAAGGACCCTCACTAAGGCCAAAAACAGTAGTTTAGTTTTGTGAGAGGACTGCAGATCAGTGGAGGGTCTGAGATCTGCAGTCCTGTCAAAAAATGAAGAATTATGGGCTTCTGCTCATTTTCAGTTTTAATTCTCCCGTGGGTGGTCCAGGGCTGCGGGGTTCATTATGTTAGGGGAGGGGCATGCAGCTCCCATCACAAAGCCATAACGAGGCACTGGGGACCTCATCCCCTGCAGCTGCATCATATTTATCGAGGGGAGGGGGTGTGCTTCTCTCCTCATCGAGCCATTACGAGGCCCTAGAGACCGCATCTCCCAGGGCCACAACAAATAGAAAATTGCCAAGGATGCCCCAGGCTCACCCACGACACCCACAGTAACTAAAGGCCATGGAGCCCCTTGAGGAGCTCCAGGGACCTGCAGTCCTGCTGCTCCCCTACCTGCACCCATCCTGGGTTCGGCGGGAACGCCTACATTGATTTACTCACATCAAGCAAAAACAGCTTTTCTCTTTGTTTCCACTGGGGCGTGAGCAAATTTGTTTTCCCTGCAAAAATGCATGCTAAGATAGAAGTTCTCCCTGCCTGCGATCCTGCAGGCTGGCAGGCAACAGCAGTGTCCCAGGGGATGGGGTCCCCAGGACACTGTTGCAATCAGGCCTTGGCTGATGGGGACCCGGGGCCAATGGATGTCTCACGGAAGTGGGGGCCCATGTCCCCCTCCCCACAAAAAATCATTCAGCCCCAGGGGATAGGGTCACCGGGGCCCTTCGGGGGGAGGGGCACAAGCCCCCTGCCATTAAAAAGATATAATTCTTTAAAACTGATTATGTCCCAAGGGATGGGGTCCCTGGGGCCATGAAATGGCTTGGGAAAGGGCTCCCCCTTTTCAGTTTGACCTCCCTCCCACCCTGGGCTAGGGCCGCACAACTCCCTCCCATTTAAAAAGTGATTGAGCTCCAGGGAATTGGGACCCCAGGTTCATAAAAAGGCATGGGGAGGGGCTCCTGCCTTTTCAATTTCAACCCCCCCACCCAGCTGGGCAAGTGCTAGGGGAGGTCCTTTTTATTATATTGGGCCACCACTATACACTGCTGATCACCTCACATATTACATCACTCATGACGTGCTATATATTCATATTTACATGTTTGCTTAAAATGTTTAAATGTGATTTTGTATGGATGAGTGTATCTATCTATCTATCTATCTATCTATCTATCTATCTATCTATCTATCTATCTATCTATCTATCTATCTATCTATCTCTCAAACCATGGTGTTGCTGTTCATTAAAGTGTGTGATTGTGGAAAAACAAATAGGCCCTCATTACAACCCTGGCGGTCGGTGTTCAAGTGCCGGTAATACCGCCAACAGGCCGGCGGTAAAAAAAATGGAATCCCGACCACGGCGGAAACCGCCAACACATACAGTCGGGCGGTACCAATGCCATCAAAAGCACGGCGTAAACAGTACTTGGAAGGGAAACCACTCACCTCTCGACACTCAAGGAAGAACCAGGATGCCATGGAGCCCGAGCTGCAGGTCCTGCCCAGGCTGGTCTATCTTCTCATACATCAGGAGTACCAACGGCGGTGACGACGACCACGGTGAGTACAGCACTTAGTAGATAGGGGAGGGGGGAGGAAAAAGAGAGTGACACACACACGCAACATCCCCACCCCCACCCTCATCCCCAACACCATACACACAAACACATGCAACAACATTACATATACACCCCGGAACCCTCAGGAATAACGCAAGGACAAAAGGAATTGAGTCAAATTAGTGCAATATTAGGATTTAAGAGAAATACGTTCATAAATAAATAAACAGTATGTACAAAATATAAAATATATACAAAATGAGGGACAATGTCCACACAAAAAATAGTCCGTGGCCCACTGGGCCAAAACACATAGGCCAAGCCCACACTTGACTCCTGCCTCAAAACGGAGAGAATACTGCAGGGCATCAGGTCGAAAACACACAGGCACCTCAGGGGGACGGGGAAGGGGGCACCTCAGTCGTAAGATGGTGCTACACCACTGCTCCTGGAGGGGGTTCCATGCCCACAGCGCTGTCCTGGGGAGGTCAAAGACAGAGTCTCTCAAGTCTCTCCAGTGGGTGGTTTGCCCACTGCTTGGTCCTGGGGAGTTCAAGGCCACAGTCTCTCAAGTGGGTGGTTTGCCCACTGCCTGGTCCTGGGGAGTGCAAGGCCACAGTCTCTCAAGTGGATGGCATCTTCCACTGGTCCTGAAGGGGGCTTTGTGCCCAGTGTGCTTCGTCCTGCCAAGGATAGGGTGAGTAGATGCCTTTCTCCACTGGTTCTGGAGGGGGCTTTGTGCCCAGTGTGCTTCATCCTGCAAAGTATAGGGTGAGTGGATGCCTTTCCCCACTGGTTCAGGAGGGGGGCTTTGTGCTCAGTGTGCTTCATTCGCCAAGGATAGGGTGAGTAGATGCCTTTCCCCACTGGTTTTGGAGGGGGCTTTGTGCACGGTTTGTTTCATCCTGCCAAGGATAGGGTGAGTGGATGCCTTTCTCCACTGGTTCTGGAGGGGACTGTGTGCCCAGTGATGCAGCAATTGCGGGGTACCAGGTCACAGTCCCTCACCTAGGTGTCAGAGCCACGAGATTTGCAGTGGTCAGGATGCATGATAGTCCATGGAGGCAGGGCTACAGTCCATCTGCCGGCGGCTACGGCTGCACAGTGGTGGTACTGCCGGTGGTGGTGGGGGTGCTGCCAGTGGTGGGGGGAGGCTCCAGCCCTTCCCCTGCAGCCTCGGACGGCTGCCCACCATGGCTGCTGACAGTAGTGGTGCTTGCGGCGGTGCAGGTGGCACTGCTTGCAGGGGTGCAGGCCGTGGTGCAGGTGGCTGTGCTGGCTATTCTGCTGGTAGCCACCAGGCCTTCACCTGCAGGCTTGGACCGCTGAAGTGCCTTGGCTGATGTTTTCTGCCCCTTCCTGCCCTTGGCAGATGGTGGTGTCACCTTGGGTCTGGCAGCTGGAGTCTTTGACGTGGCCTTGCTGGGTGGTTGTGGCTGCTTCACCTTACTGGATGCTGTCCCCTTCTTCACCTTGCCAGGTGGCCGAACGTTCTTTGCCTTGGCAGGGGTTGGTAGCACACTGGCTGGCCTGACGGGTGCCCCCTTTGAGCCTATGAAAGATGCAGGAACCGCAGTGGACGTGGACTTGGTGGCTGAGGTTCTGGGCTGGGTTTTGGCCACCCTGGCTCGAGTGGAAGGACGGGGGGAGGGGAACAGGGTAGGGAACAGCTCAATGTTGGCTAGGAAAAGCTTCTTAGGGACATTGGGGTGGGAAGAGGGTGAAGGTTTGGGAGTGGAGATAGAGGAGTGGGTGTAAGAGATGTCCGTCTGCTGTGTTTGGGTGCAGGTGCATGAGCTGGATGCTGTTCTGAGGTGGAAGGCTATTGGGTGTGTGTGTGCTTGCATTTGTGTACTTTGGGAGGAGGGGTCACAGACACAGTGGGAGAGGACACAGGGGACGAGTGCATGGATGTGGGGGTGGTGACTGCCAGTGAGGGGTGTGTAGTAATGGGCGTGATGGTGATGGAGGTAGCGGATGAGGATGTAGTGCATGCAGGTGTGCGTGGAGACGCTACTCGGAGGAAGGTGGACAAGGAGGAGGAGGGGGACACAGTGGTGGCAGTGGATGTTGGTGTGCATGGGGATGGTGCTTGTGTGAGTGCCTGTGAGATGAAGTGTGGTGCTTGTGTTTGCCTGAGCCACTATTGTGTGTTGATTTGGGTGAATGCTGGTCTGAAGGTGTGCTTGGGATAGGCTGGGGTTGAGGGGATTGGGACTGGGTAGAGGAAGTTGGAGGGGGAAGGCTAGAGACAGGGACAATGGCTGCAATCAGTGCGGAGGCCAGAGCTCGAAATGCTCTCTGTTTGGCCGCCACGCCAGAGTGAATGCCCTCCAGGCATGCATTTGTTTGTTGCAAATGCCTCTCGACACCCTGGATGGCATTCAGTATGGTTGATTGCCCTACATTGAGGGATCTCAGGAGGTCAATAGGTTCCTCACTGAGGGCAGCAGGGCTGACTGCGGCAGGGCCTGCAGTGCTGGTAGGGGGTGTGGCGGCTGTACCTGTTGTTGGGGTGGGCACAAAGGTGTCCGCCACCGCCAGGGAGCTTCCATCGGAGGAGGAGTCGTTGTCTGTAATTTCCCCTCCTGTCTCCTGCGTGGTGCTCCCCTCGCCCTCCGTCCCACTGGTGCCCTCACCCTCGGTGGATTCAGCCTCCAGGGCCATGTGGGATGCAGCTCCCTACGTCGCCAGTGCCTCTGCTCCTCCACCAGATGATGCTAATGCACACAAGGACAGGGTGACAAAACAAAAAGGAGGGGGGGAGAGACATAGGATACACTTGGTCAATGCCATCAACACCACTACCGTTGGTGTACACAACACACAGGAGCTGCCCTATGCACTAGGCCATGCCCTACCAGTTACAATGCTAGTCACCAGCCCATGGTGGACATGGCATAACACCATCAGCTGCACACCTGAAACCCACAGTACCCTGCCCAGTAGTAGATGCCCACTAACACCATTGGGTTTGGAGTGCTTCAGAGCCTGCTCAACAAGGGACCTACCCTGTCATGTTCGCTCTGGCCTAGGGGCACCAACAGTCCACATCCCCCACCCAGGTAAAACCTTAATGCGTGCCAAATCATGAATCTGAATTTGTACTCACCCCCTTGTGGCTGCTGTGATGCCCTCAAGTGCCCATCCAACTCCAGATAGGCCACTTCCAGGATGCGGAACATCAAGGGGGTCAGGGTACGACGGGCACCCCTTCCTTGTTGGGAGGCCAGCCCCAGCTGGGCCTCCACCGTCTTCCTTGCCCAGCGGCACAGGTCCTCCCACCGTTTGCGGCAGTGGGTGCTCCGCCTGTCAAAGACCCCCACGGTCCACACCTCCTTGGCGATGGGACACCAAATACCCTTTTTATGATGGGCGCTGACCTGCAGGAAAAATAAAGCAGAATAGGGATTAGGAATTCCGTCTGGACCGTCACACTCATGGCCCACCATATCCCTTTCATCCACTATCGCACGTACATTGAGCACCATACATGCAGCACTCTGGCCAGGACCCCTCAGACCCACCCCTACACAGGTCTTACACACACAGCAATTCATACATTCATGGCCCACGCATCATGCTCACAGTGTACTCACCTGTTTGTCTGGAGGACCATAGAGTAAAGTGTACTGGGGTAGGACTCCATCCACAAGTCTCTTCAACTCCTCCACAGTGAAGGCAGGGTCCCTTTCCCCAGACACTCAAACCATTGTTGCTTCCAGACACAGGTCACAGCAGCACTTGCAGTGTAGGTCCTCTCCTGTTGAAGGTCAGGCAGCAAGTGAGTGAACAGATAGAAAATGGCGGTCACGTCCGCGGCGGTGCGTACCGTCACTGCCGGCGTACATCGCCATTGGCTCCTGGAACCCGTAGGGCCCAATGATAACCAATGCGAAGTTGCATGGTGGTCATCGACCGCCTACCACAACGGCGCACAACGCCTGCAGACTTACCTGATTTCCACTTGTCCCTTTACACAGGTCAGGCAGCCGCCATTTCAGAGGGGCACAGGCGATGGCACCTAACTGCGTCACAACAGACATTGGCACATCAACTGACTCTCGGATTCACATACTGGTTCTGTAAATGAAGAGATGCATCATTATTGCAATAGATGTGTGAATATGACCCTCTGCTCACCGTTTTCCTCCCTAGACTTCGACCGTTGAGGATGAATATGAGATGGAGACATCCTCCAGTGTACAGACCCCCGGTGGACCTTGCGACAATGGAGGACAGACACATTATACTAACCTACAGACTTGATTGGGCCACAATCCAAGAACTGTGTGCCCAATTGGAGCCAGACCTGATGTCTGCTATCTGCCAGCCCACATGTATTCCCCCTCTAGTGCAGGTCCTGTCAGTGCTCCATTTCCTGCCAAGTGGTTCCTTCCAAACAACAGTGGCCATAGCATCAGGGATGTCTCAGACAATGTTCTCAAAAGTGTTGACCAGAGTGTTGTCTGCCCTGCTGAAACACATGCGCAGCTACATCGTATTCCCCCAGGGGGAGGATTTGGCCACAGTGAAAGATGACTTTTATGCCCTTGGACATATCCCCAACATCACTGGTGCCATTGATGGTACACATGTAGCATTTGTCACTCCCCGGAGAAATGAACAGGTGTTCAGGAATAGAAAAAGCTATCACTCTATGAAAGTGCAGATGGTGTGTTTGGCTGACCAGTACATCTCTCATGTGAATGCCAAGTATCCTGGCTCTGTGCCTGACGCCTTTATCTTGAGGAATAGCAGCATCCCATATGTGATGCTCAACTCCAGAGGCACCGGGTGTGGCTAATAGGTGAGCCCAAGGTCCCCACCCAGTATATGTTGGTGTCTGGGTATGGGGTTGTCCCTAAGGGTTAGTGTGTGTCTAACAGTTGTCCCTCAATGTTTTCAGGTGACTCTGGTTACCCCAACCTCTCATGGCTACTGACCCCAGTGAGGAATGCCAGGACAAGGGCAGAGGAACGTTACAATGAGGCACATGGGAGAACAAGAAGGATTATTGAGCGGACCTTCGGCCTCCTGAAGGCCAGGTTCTGGCGTCTCCATCTGACAGGTGGATCCCCATACTACTCACCCAAGAAGATGTGCCAGATCATTGTTGCATTGAGACGCCAGGAGCCTTTTCTGCAGGAGGATGAGCCTGGAGATGGTCTTGTTGCAGCGGTGGAGCCTGTGGACAGTGAGGAAGAGGAGGCAGAGGAAGAAGATGTGGAGAATATCATACAGCAGTACTTCCAGTGACACACAGGTAAGACACTGTAACTTCACTTTACTTTTCAGTTTTCTGTTGGACATTGTACATAGCAGCCTGATTTCCCTATGTCTATGGCCACTTACTGAACCCTTTGGCATCTCTATTTTCAGATCTCTGTGGCCCACTCTGGCTCCTGGTTTGTTTACTGCTGCCCACTAAAGCTCATACCAATGTATTAATTACTGTACATAAGAATTGCAATGTTTTCAGAATGTTGTACTAATACATATTTCAATCAATTGACAGACTCCAGATTTGTATTTGTTCCAAGGGTGTTGTTTATTTAAGGGTTCCTGATTTTCTTGGGTTTGTGGGGTTGCCTGGGGTCCCTGTAGTGGTGGACACACTGCTGATTGACGTGTCTTGGGGACAGTGGCATGGGCCCGCTGGGTGGGTGCTGTGCTGGTGTTTCCTGAGTGGGGAGGCTCTGTGGTGGTATGGTACTGTGGCAGGGTAACCGACTGTCCTGAGGTCCCTGATGGGCCAGGTTGGTCATCGCGATCCAGGTGTGCAGACCTGCTGTCATCACTGTGGGCCTCTTCTGGGGGGGACTGGATGTTGCTGGCAAGTCCTCTCCGGTGACGTTGAGTAGGGGTCCTGTGGGGATGCAAATGCAGTGTTATTGTATCTGCGTGTGCCATCTTGTGCATGGGTGTGTTTCCCACTATGGTTGTGGTTGCCCTGTCAGCTTTGCCTTGTGAGTGGTGATTTTGTGAGCTAGGTGATTCTCTCTAATGGGCATGCTGTGGTGATGGGTGTCCATACAGATCTGTGATGGGGGTCCATGCATTGGTGTGGCATGCAGGGCTTGGTATTGGGATGGGTGGGTTGTGATAGTGGGGTATATTTGAGGTGGTGGAGTGATGGGGGTGAGGGTAGGAGTAGGAGCTTGTGATGGCATGCAGGTAGGGTGGCGGATATAATAGTTAAGCTTTGATTTACCAGAGTCCAGTCCTCCTGCTACTCCTACGAGGCCCCCTGGATGCATGATCGCCAAGACTTGCTCCTCCCATGTTGATAGTTGTGGGGGAGGAAGTGGGGGTCCCCTGCCAGTCCTCTGTACAGCTATCTGGTGTCTTGCAACCACGTAACGCACCTTCCCCCATAGGTCATTCCACCTCTTCCTGATGTCATCCCTTGTTCTGGGGTGCTGTCCCACGGGGTTGACCCTGTCCATGATTCTCCGCCATAGCTCCATCTTCCTTGCAATGGACGTCTGCTGCACCTGTGATCCGAATAGCTGTGGCTCTACCCAGATAATTTCCTCCACCATGACCCTTAGCTCTTCCTCTGAAAACCTGGGGTGTCTTTGGGGTGCCATGGATGTGGTGTGAGTGATATGTGTGAGGATGTGTAGGGTGATGTATGGGGTGATGTGTTGTGGTGTGTGCTGTGAGGTGCGTGGATGGTGTATGGGTGATACTGTTCTGTGGCTCCGATTAGGTCGGTGCTCCTGGCTTGTGTCTCTCTGTTGGCAATCTTTTTTTTTTCATTGAAAGGGTTGTGGGTAATGTGGGTGTGTGTTTTATAGTGGTCTGAGTGTGTGGGTGTGGTGTGTGTATGTGCGTCAGGTGTGTGTATTTTGAATTGTCCAATGTGGTGTCGTTTTGTTAGTGTGTGTGTATTTTGAGCGCAGCGGTGTGTACCGCATGTGGTTTACCGCGGTTGAAAGACCGCCCTGGTGATTCATGGGTCCTGAGACTGTGGGCATATTCCTGTTGGCATAACGATGTGGGTTTTGGTACCGCCAATTTATCACTAACCTTTGGTCTAGCGGACTTGTGTGGGTTAGTGGCGGATTTCTCTGTGTGGGTCGTAATACCCATAGCGGTATAGCGCCGCGGTCATGGTATATTATTGGCTGCCAGGGTTGTAATCAGGGCCAACGTATGGAATGGTAATATCAGATATATAGGCGTATCAAAAATATGTACTTATATGTTGTGCTCCCAAATGAGTGAATAATGTGTAAAAAACAGTATATTTTGTAAACAAACCCATTTATTGTGCTTTCTAATCAAGGTGTTATTTATGGGAATTATACAGTTGTGTAGATCTATCAGCATTCTATGCATGCAAATCAGTGTGGTATTTACCCAAACCACCATTATCAGCCCAGAACATTATGTATACAAACCATTATGTAATGCCTTTATACGTTCAAACCTCGCACTTATGTATGTCTACCAGTACATTATGAATGTAAAACAGCATATAATCCCTTGAAACCAATCAATTACACATTTCAACCAATATACTACATATGCAAACTGGTACATTTCCCGAGTGAGCCACTATAGCATGTACATGAAGCAGCACATGAAATGTCTGCACCCGTCTGTTACCTTTGCAAAGCAGTATAATATGTATGTGAATCAGTGTGCTTTGCATACAACCTGAACATTAAAGGGGAAAAACACTATATTATGCATCTCAACCAACATGTTACATCTGATCAAGTGTGTTATGCATTCACAGCAGTAGAGTATGCATACAAACTACAAGATTATGCATATGAGGTCAATCATTATGAGTGAAAAGTTATAGAGTATGCCTACAAACCAATACATTGTGTATTGAGCTAACACATCATTGTGTTACAAATACACCAGTGTTAACTGTGTACACACCAATGCACTAAACTAACACAGAAATGTTCTGTTGATATAAACCAATATATTAGGAGCATGAACCAATATGTTTTGTTTAAACGCTGCACTTCTTAAACCATATGCTTTCTCATATGAACTAATCTGCTTTATTTATGTTCCAGTAGTTTACGTTTACATTTACCAGCATATTGAGTCCAGTCGCAGCTCGCGGTCAGCGGAAGAGGTGGGGCAGCGCGCAGGGGGGGGGAAGAATAAAGATTATAATTTTTTTTTCTTTAAAAAAAACCCACTTACCTGCACACTGCTCCGCTAGTCCGTGTCCTCTGCTGCAAGCTGCAGGCACAGGCTGCCAGCCTGCCCTGCAGTGTCAGGATTGGCTGGGAGCGCCCAGCCAGGGCAACTCAGTGTCGGGCTGAAGAGAGCACGAGACGGTCGTCCAAACACACATGCGCTCTGAGGTGGAGTGCTGTTCACTCCCCCTCAGTGCTCATCACCACGGTGGCCCCGTCCCTTTACAAGAAAACGAGAATAAACGCAGTTTATCATCGTTTTCTTGTAAAGGTTTTGCAGCTGCCACTGCTGGCGGGGGCAACGTTCCTCTGCCCTAACGGAGGAGCCGTCCCTGATTGAGTCCTCAAACCAATGTATATTGTAACAACCCGCATACTGCATGCAAACCAATAAAACTTGAGTGAGCCAGTGTTGTGCGCACAGACACATTCAATCTGTTTCATTGTTAAACAATCTAGTTGCTACGTGAGTCACTGTGATTGGTACAAACCAATTTGTGTCACATATGAGATCATTGGATTTTGGCCTGTTTGGTAAATCATACTTTTTGGTGTTCCCAAATCTTGGCATGAATAGTACCCAGGAATTTACAGTTACATGATTTAATTTAACTGGAAAATTTGAGACATTTTTGTATTTTGTATTGTAAACATAATACCTCCTTTTTTATGTGTTTTAGAAAATATATGTCACAAAATATTGATGCTGGAGTAAAAGGTGTACATGGTATTTGCTGAGATTTGCCTTTTTGGTAGCATATTTAAGTCACTAATTTTAGTTTAATTTTTTATTGCTATGTGTACTGAATGCCCAGATGCAAATAAAGGTCTAATTCGATGTTTGGAGTGCTGGCTTTAGATTATTTGTTCTCTTTCCTGCTTTATTTAAATTGCAACCATATTTCAACATTTAACACCCGTAGTTCTTAGAAGAAAACCTACAGCTTCCTACATGTTAGGTCATTCAGCAATCACACTTCCTTGTCGCATATAAACCATCGTAACTGAAGTCCTTTCTCTTTCTTGCTCCTTTTCTATTTACTACTGTTGATATTATTTCAATATTTTATAGTGCATGTTTGATTGTATTGGGTTGGGCCTTTTGCGGATTTCAGGCAGCGATGTCCTTTCTTTCCCATTAATTGTACTCTGGCTTGAGTACTCGTAAGTGCCAAGCACTCTTCCATTCCTTCTCCCACTTCACAATCACTTTAAAGCGCAACCGTCATTTTATGCTCTTTTGTACACTCTGAAAATGAACCCCAAGCTCTTCAACATCACATGCCTATTACTGTAGCACATTGAGGGTATACGCAATTGGATCCTTGTGGTTCTAGGCGCACTCTGAACTACGTGATATGTGGGGAGATGTCAGTGTGTGGTTTTGGGAGTATGATTTAATATGCAGTGTGTGAATGGATGTTAAAGAATAAAGACATGTATAACCGTAGCTCCCTTGTGTGGCCCATGCTTCAGGGCTGGGTAAGACACTACTACTGGCAATAAGTAGGGGCGTACATGCCCATGGAAAACAAAACTGCTCCTCCTGAGAGTTTGTAGTGGTACAGCAAACTGCTCATGCATGCCGTGTGTGCCGATAATCAATGCCAGGCAGTTTGCGACCGGCACATATGGAGTCAAAGCCCTGCTCCATCCCACACATGGCCACAGAAGCAATCAAAGGCCTGCAGAGCAGCGTATTCAAAATGCCTGCCAATACCGCCGATGAGGTTGTTGCCAGAGATGTTGCGCTGCACCCCAAACATAGAGCAACTATTCAGACAAAGCAAGAAAACAACCATAACGCCAACAAGGTACAGGAAACAGAGAGCATACTCAGATTCTAGGTCAACTGAAGCAAATTGCAACACAGGCCTCTGCACGCAGCTGATGCTTGCAGAGGTTGTTGCAGTCACTCTCCACAGCAAAATCAGTTGAACGACATGTGCTAACACAATGGCAGCTGAAGGGAGCACGAAATACAGTGCAGCTGTGTTCTTGAAGCCACCGGTGTGGTTTGATTCATCCAAGAGAAAGAACATTGGTGCCAGGTGGACTGCGTGGATTGAAACATTTGATGACTTCACAGATGTGCTCGAAGAGGAAGGTGATAAGAAAATCATCAAATATTTGAAAAACCTTGCAGATGATGGACTGAAAGAAACACTAAAGAAAGTTTCACAGGCTGACGCACAATTGTATCGAATAGTTAAAGAAGTGCTGGAAGCCAAAGTAAATCCAGTGCTGAATGTTGATCATGAAAGGTATATCTTCAACAAAGTATGACAACAGACTGGTTAAACAATGGATGAGTTTGTTGAAAGACTTGACGCACTTATTAAACATTGCAAATTCTGTGACTTTACTGGTGAAGAAGCCATGCACCTTAGCTTGGCTTCTTCACCAGTGGTTGCCTTTCAGATTCTTTCATAAGGCGCATGTTGAGACACCCAGTCTTAAGAAACCAAACACAAGCGCAAAACAGATGCATGTAAGTCAACACTGTTGAAGAAAACACAACTATGCTTCCGATGTAGATTTTCGTTTCCCCATGAAGGCAAATGTCCAGCCCTAGGACAAATCTGTAAGGCTTGTGGGAAAGAGAACCATTTCATAACTGTGTGAACTGTGTGTGGAGCTAAAGAAAAATCAAGTATGTCAAAATGGAAAGAAAAGATGGGCTCAAGAATGTACTAGAAGCACAAGTTCCACATGGTCACATAACCAAAAAGCTACACCAGCTACAAGTAGAGACCAAGCAAAATAAATCATCGTCAGATTTGTCATACAAAGGGTCTTTCCCTGATACCACAAAGAAGAAGGGGGCGTGCTGATGATGACCACCAAAAGACGGCGTGCACATGTGGGATAAGCTGCCTGTGAAGAAGACCGAAGTTCAAAAATAACTCACCAAACAAAGCGCCAAACTTTGTTTAGGCATTGTCCCAGAATTACCTTGAAAGTAAACGGTCACCCCATATCCTTCATCATTGACAGTGGGGTGCCGACTAATATTATACCAGTGGAAAAATTCAACAGTCTCTCGTCTGTGCCACACCTTGCTCCTTCAGACATGAAGGTATAAACCTGGGCAGCTTCTAAACTGCTACAAAGCCAAGGGTCATTCACAGAGGTAAAGCAACACAAAATAACGTCAGTACAAACCACCATTCATGTGCTACAAGGAACCTCATCTAGTGTGTGTTTGCTCAATTTTACCACAGCTGCTGATATGGGGTTAATATCTCTCAACTAGAACCTCAGTGCTCAGCCTGAGATTATGAGCCAATTCCTGTCATTGTTTCATGGTTTGGGAAAACTCAAGAAAATTAAAGTACAGCTTCACTTCAAAGAAGACATTTGTCCGGTTGCCCAGCGGCACCATATAGTTGCTTTGCATCTGCAAGAAGCTGTAATGAAAGAATTGGCAACACTTTTGAAACATGACTTCATTGAGTGTTCCACAGACACCACCCCATGGGTTTTGCCTATAGTAGTTGTATCAAAAAAGAACAGAAGTGGAGCAGAGTGCATTTGTGTTAAAATGCACCAGCCAAACAGAGCCATTGAGAGGTAGAGCAACCCTGATCTCCATACAGTGGACATGATCATGCATCTGAACGACACTAAAGTATTTTCCTGTTTTGACCTAAACAAAGGGTACCACCGACTTGAGTTTTTCTACTCATGTTGGTTTGTTCAGATACAAAAGAGTGAGTTTTGGAGTATCTTCAGCTGTTGAGATATTTCAGGATGCTATCCGCAGGGTAATCCAACTTGTTACACATGCTTTCAATACTGTGACAACATGTAGGTCTTTAAGAGAACCCAGAAAGAACAAGACAAAGCCCTCTCTAGAGTGTGCCAGTTACTTGCCACTGCAGGTCTTACCTTGAAAGCAGCAAAATGGGAATTCCATAAAACCAAGCTTAAGTTTTTTGGGCACATATTCCCTGATGGGAGTTTCGCGTAGGCTCTCATTATTCTAATGAGACTACTGGATATTGAGCGGCAGAATCGCCTGAGGTGTGGGAGACTGAGTCTTACACACTACACTGTCGCCCTAATCCGGGTTCTGCTCCGGCTAACTAGCAGTGCCTCATCTCTACCCAAGGGCAAGGATGATTGGGCAGCCGAGTGCATGACATAGTTGATTTCTTAGGGAAATCGTGGTCACTCAGGTTTCATCCGTTCTCTCAGTTACATTAGTCCCACATACACAATGACAAACAGAGGCAGTATATATTTCAATAAGGTTTTAATGAAGCAACTGCATCTTAAATAGCAAAGCATGTACTGCAATAACCAGGACGATACATCATGACAAGAATTGTGACAAGGAGAGTGAAGGATAGAAATAATGCTACCATATTGTCACTAGAGTCAACAGACTAATTCCTACCTAGGCTATAATAGAGCACAGCATGTTAAGTTCTAATTCTGCCCTTGAGGTTCCCCTTGGAAGACCTCATCCCCATACCTGAGCAAAGGCCTGTAGTCTGCATAAGAAGCTGTAGCAAAGCGTTCAGCAATCAGCATACAGTCATGGTTCTCTGGCTGGAATCTCCCTCTAACGTGTAAGGGACAGGGAAGTGTTTATATAATAAAACAGCTAATGTTCTGAGAAAATGTCCCTACATAAGGATGTGTGATTTTCTATGAATGTCAGAGACAAAACTTGTACCATGTTCACTGGCAACCTATCTTACTGCAGCCTTGAAAGAAGTGCAGAGTAAACAAGAATGTCTTATTTAAGAACATAGTGCTGGCCTAAGCAAAAACAGCTAGATAGAAATAAATAAAACAAGATCGCAAAAGTGGCTATTGTAAGAATAATAAACAAAGCTGAATAAAATATAGCTAGGTTAAAGATCACAGTGGCAGACCTAGTATGCTAAAATAACGTGCATGGAGCTATAACTAAAAATGGCAACACAACAGGAGAATGACTCCAGATCCAGACAAGGTGTAAACGCTGTCATCCACTTGCACCTCCCACAAGATGTTACCATGCTGCAATCCCTTCTAGGCATGGCCAGTTACTGCTCAAGATACATTTGTAATTTTGCCACAGTGAGTACACCATTGAGTGACTTGACAAAGTGGAATGTTCATTTTCAGTGGTCTCCTGAATGCAATCAGCATTTCAAAGAAATTAAACATGCAATTAAAAATGCAACTGAAATTGCCTGATTTGTCCCCAAACTGCATACTGAGGTCACAGTAGATGCAAGCCTGGTGGGGCTAGGGACAATCGTTGCTCAAAACAACAGCCATCCGAATGCTCAGAGACACATTGTAGCCTATGCCAGTCAAAGCCTGTCTGAAACAGAATGTGCCTAATCTCAGTCAGAGGAGAAGAGTATGGCAGTGGTGTTGGCCTGCCAACATTGTTGTGTATTCCTGTATGGGAAACAATTTACTGCCAAGCGGACCAGCAGGTGTTGCTCACTATTTTTGGAAACCCAAAGGCTAAGATGCCTCTTCGCATCAAAAGATGGGGGTTGAAGCTGCAAGTATACATCTGAGAGATTATGCATAAACCTGGGAGGGATCAGAACCCAGCAGATTACTTTTCACAAGCGCCGCTACATCATCCTAGTTCAACATCCAGGGCGGCCGAAGAATATCTTATTTTTTTTGCAAAGTCCAGCACACCTGCATCTCTGTCTGTGGATCAAATCATTGCTGCCACCAATACTGACTATGGCATGACTATCTTCAAAGAACTCATTAAGACGTGCAGAGCTCTTGGTCTGAGTAATACATTTATTAAAGCACTGTTAAAGGTTCAAATAGAGGAATCATGCAGGTCAAATGCAGCAAAACAAATACACTTCCAAAAATGATCACAGCAGTAGAATATTAATGATCATAGAAACAAACAATGAAAATACACTACTTTAATCACGGATTAAATATCTGCATATACAGTAAATATAAAATTATTCACAACGCAAAGTTAAAAATAAGAATTAAAAATGTATCACCATGGGGTGAAGTGAAGACATCATCTCTTTGCTGGGAACCCAGACGACTACAAAAGAGAGAACTGCCCTCAATGGGAATGAACCAGGCAAAGGCTCCTGGAATGAGTTTGATCTCTAACCCCAATCGTCAGATTTCCCTCTTAAATACCTTAAACAAGCTAGAGAGGAGAATTCTAGAAACTCCCCCCTCCCATATTGTGAGTTGCTGTTCAAACGCTGACTGTACCAGTTTGTTTAGAAAGAGGACGTTAGAGATTTGGCCACATCCAAAGGTGAGCTCCCAAGACGGAGCTGTGACCTATTGTACCATAAACATTCTTCTGGTACATCCTTATCTTACCCTCACTCCTCCATGTTATGTACCTACCCTTGGTGAGAAAGAGCACGTAGAGTGAAAACATGAGCGAAAAACATGTTGCAAAAGTTGTGCACATAAAAATACCTGCATCACCAATGTGACGGTGTTTGAAGCTAAGTTAAGCACAAAATGGAGTCAGTGGTCAAGATAGAGTAGTGGTTAAATACAGATATTACACCATCACAGAAGATGCAATACTGAGAGGCTTGAGAAGCGTCTGGCAACAAGTCATCAAGTTGGCCCATTAAGAACATTTTGACATTGTAGCCACAAAAGAGCACTGAGAGACAGTGTGTGGTTCCCTTGACTAGATGAGTTAGTGTCTGACCTCCCTGCCTATGCGTGGGAGAGAGTCACTGTTGACTTCTTCAGACTATTAGAAGGTGAACAGCATCTCATGGTAATCATAGACAAATATTCCCATTTTCCTTTGGTGGAAACACTGTCCTCTGCAACTCATGATAAGGTCACAGAAAGGCTTGATTACATCTTTGCAACTTGAAGAATCCCCAAGATCCTCAAATCCGCAGATGGCCCACACTTCAACAGCAAAAGGTTCAAAGAGTTTCTTGTACAACTCAACATCAAACACCAAAAAAGTACAACCCTCTGGCCCCAAGCCAATGGTATAGTCAAAAGATTTATTGGCAGCCTCAAGAGGGTAATTCAGTGAGTGTCCATGAAAGGAATCGATTTGAGCAAAGCTATGTGCCAGGCCCTTTGGGCCTATTGATCAACTCCTCACTCTACAACGGTTGAGAGCCCAGCTACCTTGTTCTTTGGGAGAGCCCTCAGAACAAAATTACCTCAGTGGACATCAGATCAACAAGTGAATGCTGACAAACTTCGTGACACCGGTGCTACTCATGAGAGAAAAATGAAAGCGTATGTTGATCAGTGCTGCCACTAGCAAGAAACAGTCTTTGACAAAGGCAACGGGTACTGGTAAAGCAGACACAGAATTGAAAGACAGACTCCCCTTTCACCACTGACCCTTTACAGGTGGTGGCGTGCAAGGAGCACATGGAGACAGCACATCATGCACACTTTAAACACTGACCTCAAACCTCCC
The DNA here is from genome assembly GCF_031143425.1 of Pleurodeles waltl. Classification (NCBI taxonomy): domain Eukaryota; kingdom Metazoa; phylum Chordata; class Amphibia; order Caudata; family Salamandridae; genus Pleurodeles; species Pleurodeles waltl. The sequence goes on from NC_090445.1 coordinate 722,523,766, forward strand.
CACCCCATGAAATGTGTTAGAGGCAAGCACACGCTGAGGTCCGGGGCCTGAGCCTATACTGCTTTTGCCTGCTATGGATGGACCTCGATCAACTTGGATAACCTGAACTAGCAGACAAGAATGAGCTCCTAACAAACTGACTGAAGAAGTGTGATTTCAAATGATGCCTGCCACCTTTTCATTTAGTGAATGAGGAGATGTAGCATACTGATCCTATACACACTAGGACCCTTGTGGTTCTGGGTGGACTGTGAACAGGAACTACATGATACACGAGAAGGTGTCCGGGTGTAGTTCTGGGAAGTATAACATAATGTGCAGTGTGTGAATGGATGTTGGAGAATAAAGATATGTTCAACCATGTACAGTGTAATCTATTTACATTCTCCAGGGCTGGGGTAGATGCTATAATTACCACTCACCAAACTTAGCTCTGTTCACTAGAGCTTCGGTCCAGTTGATGGCAATGCTGTCCATACATGTATTCTTTCTTGCATTCCTCCCCTGCAGGATAGTCATGCCATCCCCAGCCTTCTGGTTACTAACCCAGGTCCTATCTTCGCTGCTTTGGGGAGTTTCTTGCCACCTTACTGAAATAGGCTAGCTACGTAGGAGGTAAATAGGTGGCGATTCCCTAACTTTTGATATAATCGTTTCCATGCACCAATTGACGTCTGGTCTGTTGAGAACATTAGGTTGTAATAATAAATGAATGGGTTCTTGCATTGTGTGGTTACAATCCTTGCCTAAATTATCATTTCTACATGAGTGTGTGTCACACTTGCTTGCACACAGGTGCAAGTACCGAGTATATATATATTGTGGACCTATTATAGAGACTTGAATTGAGACTGACACATCTCTTCTAATTCTGAAAATGTCACACAGTAATTCTAATACTATTACTGATCTCACTTCGGATGGCACTGAATGATTTGTGTTCCCTAGAGATAGGTCAACCCTTGACTAATCCATTCAAAATTATGTCAGCAAGTCAGTGTCCTCCTCCTAGCTGCGCCTCACTAGCACAACAGCTAAGACCTTATTTTCTATTTTCCTATTCCCTCCTGCCCCTGCCTTTCTGCCTTCTACCTCATAGGGCCCCCCTTGGGTAAAGAATATCATTCAAAAACAAATAAATTAAGGCAGTCACCTGAGAAAGACTAAATAAGCATATCTCAATTCTTTGCCCCATACTTCTGAAGAGGAGACAGAGACCTACTCTGATGAACCTGTGGGACATGTCATTGATGAGGGAGATTTGGTTGCTTATGAAAGCAACTTAGAACATCATTGAGTTCTCAACCATAATACAATAGGCTGCAAGAGGATGCTAAAGAAGGTCCTTCTAATGCCCCCCTCAGCGTCCCAATCTTTTGCTTAACACCCTTGGCCCTGAGAAAACCATCCACCCTTGTTCCTCAGAATGGCATTCCTCAGCCAAAACTGAAGCCTATATCCAGTCTAGGCTCCGGAATCCTTTTCCAAAAGGAATATGAAACTGACTCAAAATGGAATGTTGCCAATACCCCAAAAATCTATCCTATGATTTCCTCTTTCCTGGGCAAATATGTCAAATAACCGAAGACAGGTATCAACAGGTCCTGGTGAGCCTGTCAAGAAAAACTGCTTGACCTCTCAGGACTCTTCCCCAAACTCTTGGACCTGGCCTTCTCAGACAAGGAACAGGCGACTTCTATTTACACTAACCTTCTGACAAATTGAGCCCAACTGTCCATTTGCTTGTTGGGGAATGTAAACTGTGCTCTTTCTACGGACACCCAGGATGATTTGCCTGTGTATAGGACCAAAACTATGTGATTTAGCAACTAAGGAGGGAGGTCAGGCTGCTGATGGTCTTCTACTGGGGAAGCCCCTTGTCAAGGTACTGACAACGTTTTTCTGTGCCTTTACTTCATGGGATACAGTGCAAGCAGCCCTCACAAATGGTGTCCAGCAAACTTTTTAATAAGGTTAGCAGCACAAGCAGGTGCTCTACTGGCCGAAACCCTTTCTAGTCCCATGTCACATTTTGTCCAGTGAAGCAAAGCACCTGGGGAGACGATCAATGGGAAGATGTCTTTTTCCCTTCTGGAGCAAGACCATTCAAAGGGCGTAGATACAGTGGTAACACCAGAGGACAACCATCCACCTCCACTTTCACAGGTGAGATCCAGCATTTCTTCCCCAACAGAACTAAGCAGCAAAGTTGCCTGTTCTTTCAGAACTGGGCCCACATAACTCAGGACTCTTAGCTTCTCCAGACTGCTCTGAGATTCCGTCTAGAGTTTTACAACACACCGTGTCAGACTTCTTACCCAAAATCGCTTCCTTTTACTTTAGAGAAGCAAATATTTATAGAGCAAGAGATCCAATCTTTACTCCAAAATAACACGGCCTGCCGCATACCACAATATCCCAACGGCTTTGTCAGCAATATCTTCATTGTGGACAAAAATGAGGAGGTTCAATCCACTACAGGTGTACAATTTTAAAGCTCCCCGAGTAACTCAGGGGAGGCACTTAGATATACAGGGTGCAAGCAGAGGCCTAAAGCAGGGACCAGTTCAGGTCCAGCTGCCACTGGTTAGTTGGGTAGTTGTAGGTAAAGGCCTCTTGTAGCTTGCTGAGTCATAGTGGCTTTAACAGGAGGCCAGCCTTATAACCCTTACATTCTGTAGGGTTCTTCTCAGGTTGCAGACAGCACGTTCAGTCTTTAGCAGCCTTTCATTTGTGTTCAGTTAGGCGCAAGAATATCGTGAAGGGTGACGACTCAGATACTTACCTGTCGGTTGGACCACTATTCTTGGTCCACTACCACAGAGGATATTTACCTGTCTTTTTTCTGATGTGGTACACATCATTCACTAAGTATCATTTTTTTTAGAGTGTCTCCCTTCTGTCTTGATGAAGACCCAATCCCAAATCATGTTTAAAAGTGTCAAAACCTCAACACCTATATATTTTAATGACTGATTAAATACAGTGACAAATGGGCATAACATCAACTGCTTGCCAATTAACATTTAGTTTGTATCATTGTATAGCAAGCACTTGTTTGCTTTTCTTAACTGTTTTTGTGTACTTGTCCCAAGTCACTTTCACCTTCAGGAGCACTACTCTGCTATAGCTCACCATTAGGAAAATCCTTATGTGATATATGCAATGTCTTGCTTAAGAAAATAGACTCAGGACCAGATTTAGAGATTGGCAGAGGGATTACTACGTCATAAATGTGACAGACATCCCGTCCGTCACATTACAAGTTCCATAGGCTGTAATGGAATTGTAAGACCGCCGACGGGATATCTGTCACATTTGTGTTGGAGTAATCCCCTACGCTAAACTCTAAATCAGGACCTCAGTCTTTTACTAAACCTAATGTCTGGCAGACATCATTCCTGCTTCATTAGAGTTGTCTAATGCTCTGCCTGCTTATTTCTAGGATAAGATATGGAAAATCTATGAGGACCTCGATTGATTGTCTGAGCCTCCATGTAACTGTGATCGATATGGCCATCCACCTACAAACTCACCTGACCAGTTGGGAATTTTTAATCCTATCGACCATATGGAGGTTCAGGAGCTGTTTTCTAAACTTAAGTCGGAGTCACCAGACCCTTTTAAAGCTCATATAGTTTTCTCCCTGGCCCCTCATTTCGTTCCTCACTTTACTGGCATAGTTAATATTTCCTTAAAAACAGCCAAACTACCTAAAGTCTGAAAGTTTGCATGTGTTTTGCGGATTTAAAAACCTTTGGCTAATCCGGCCTACTCCTGGCTCATTACCTTATTGCCGTTCCCCATTAAAGGTTTGGAGATAGTGGTTAATAATTAACTCTGCAGATATATTGAGGACAAACATATACTGGGTCTCTCACAGTCAGGCTTCAGAGCAACTCACAGCATGGAAACAACTCTATTAGCTGTCACGGACTCTATTAGGTCTACCCTGGACAAGTGTATCTCAGTGCTACTTATTTTATTTGATCTTTATGCTGTGTTTGATAAGGTGTTGCGTGCAGTGCTGATTGCCAGTCTTTATGCCATGGAGATGCATGTGTGTGCCTTGGCTTGGTTTAGAGAATTTTTGGATGGTCATTCCCAAGTAGTTTCTATTCCTCCCCGCAAATCCAAGAAGAGTAACGATTCCTTCAGGTGCTTCAGGGATCCTCCCTGAGTCCTATGCTATTTTAAACACCTATGTGACTCTGGCTAAGGTTGTTAGGTCCTTCAGCATTGAGATATTATCCTCTGCAGCTGACAACAAATTGGTGCTGTTCCTTGGTCAGGACATGGACCTTATGAATGCCAGATTTGGGGACTGCATGTGTGTCGTGGCTACATGGATAAAACAAAGTTTTCTCCAACTTAATGGAGGAAAAACTGAAATTTTGCTTTTTGGGCAAGCATCTCAAAACTGGTTGGAAGACTGGTGCCCCTGGAACTAAGCAATCTGTTTTGCTCAAAAAACAGGGGTAAACAAACCTTGGCATTTTAACAGATGACAAGCTTTTGATAGTAAGCTAAGTCAATGCAACCTGTGGCACCTGTTTTGGTATTTTTCGCATTCTGAGGGAGGTTTTTTTATTGCTGCTTTTGAACTGTAGGAAGATAGTTACATAGGCATTTATAACTAGTTGTCTGGACTATGGAAATGCATTGCTGGTTTATATGAATCAACCCCTCATGGCTCGACTACAGGTGGTTCAGAACATGGCAGCACGCTTGGTTTGTCACCTACCTGCAGGCTCTCAAATAGGTCCAGTGCTGAGATCCTTGCACTGGCTCCTGGTTAGGAAACAGTATATTTTTATTCTTCTCTGTCTTACTCATAAAGCTCTGCAAGGGGTGAGTTCACTTTACCTTAGTTCCAGAATTAGCTTTTACCAAACAGTCAGGACTGAGATTGTCGGATACAGCACTCCCCAAGCCACTGGTATGCTCTGAAGGGCACATTTGGTGCCCTCCTTGCATAAACTGCTTTGCATCAGTCCAGGGACCCCCAGTCCTTGCTCTGGCGTGAAACTAGACAATAGACAGGGGAGTGACCACTCCTCTGTCCATCACCACCCCAGGGGTGGTGCACAGAGCTCCTCCAGGTGGCCACTTGTTTCTCCCATCTTGAATCCAAGGTGGGCAGAGGCCCCTGGGAACATCTGAGTGGCTAGGTCAGGCAGGTGACATCACACAGCCTCTTGATAGGTGGCCACCCTACTAGATGACCAGTCCCCCTTTCTGGGCTATTGAGGGTCTCCCTCCAGAGTGGGTCTTCAGATTTGACGTGCAAGATTCCAGCAGGACTCCTCTGCATTGTTTACTTCATCTTCTGGCCACCAGGACTACAACTGGACCCTCCAGGAACCCACAATCTGCAACTCCTGCGACGACTCCGCTCTGCAACATTGCTTATCCGGCACCTACCAGCAACTGCAGCTTTTCCCTGGCTGTGCATCCTCAGAGGGGGACAAGTCTTCAACCCACACAAGAAGTAAGAAGCAATCTCCCTTGGAGCGAAAGAGTCACTCCCCTGCATCTGCAGGCACCAACTGCAACGATGTCCAGCTGCGTGGATCTTCTCTGCAAAACTGAGCGGATCCTGCAACACAGGTGGTGGTCTGGAGTGGTCCCCTCGTTCCTCTCTACCAACTTTCTAACTTGGCAGACAGTAAGTCCTTGCCTCTCCGTGCAGGACAGTATCCCTGTGCACAGAGACTCTTGCAGCTACCAAGGCTTGTTGGCTCTTCTTCCAAGGGATCTTCAGGCTCTGTGTAGCCCAGGCCTCCAGTACTCTTCCCTGCAAAGCAGAGTCTCCTGCCTGCTGCTCCAACGATGTGGGACTCCTCTCCAGGTGTGCTGAGTAAGCCTCACTGTGACTCCTGTGCCTGCTGCCTGTGAGTTGCCTGCGGAGGCTGCATCCTCGTTTTCCAACTCTCCTCACTGCTGAGGGTCACCTGGTACTCCCCTCCTTGGGTTGAGTCCCCCTGGACCTCCTTGGTCCCTGGCAGGTCTGCAACTCTTCATCTGCAACTCTTGCCTTTGCCAAGGCTTGTTGGTGTTTTTTCCACAACACTGACTGACTGAAACTCTTGTACCAACGTGAGACATTGTCTGCAACACTACTCCTGTGCTGATTCCTTGTCACACCATGAAACTGGTCCTGCATCTCTAGAAGGGTGGGTAGTGGCTCCTGCCCCAACCGGACACTGCAACTTGAACTGGACTTGGTCCCCTTCATTTGCAGGTCCTCTTCTGTCAGGATCCACCTTTTGTCTCTTCCAGGCTTGAATGGGTTTTTCACACCTAAACACTGGCTGGCAGATGTGGTAGAGCAAATGCAAATTTAGCCTCCTGGATCTTCAGGAAGGTAAAGGGTAACTTTCTAAAATGCATGTTTCCAAATTATTTGTATTAAAACCTGACTAATAACTATTAAAAATAGATGTTTAATTTTTTATAGCTAATCCCATTCCCGAGATGCAATATTAGGATTTTTAATCTGTACTCTGGTTTATAAAAGAAGCTTGCTAAATCTGCCACAATGAAAAATAGCCTTTGGATGCTAGTCACATAAAGAATATTAAAATTGAGTTCCCGCATACCCCACTTTTAAATATGGTGGATCCTGCCTTCTGGGATGACAAGGTCTACATAGGGATGACTTGTTAGTATTTAAAAGGGAGGTTTTAACTTGTCAAAAAAGGTTATTTTCACAGGGTAAATTGCGGTGTTTAAACTGCCAGAGTCAGTCTACAATGGAAGGCCTGGAGCCATGTTTTACACTGTCACTGCAGTAAATGATGCAATAGGTGCTGCAGTCTACTAGAGACATTTAACCTGCAGGCCCTGGGTACATTTTGTACCATATACTAGGAACATATATAAACATGTAGCAAGGGGGTCCATCCTTTTTGGATACTTACAAGGAACATGGACCCGTCTGTCACTTGTACTCCGCATCAGCACCACCTAATGGAGAAAGAAAAGCAAAACACCAGAGGGGAGGAGAAACTGACATTGTCCATCCTGCCAACAAAAGTGAAGACAGACTTTTTCCCAGGAACGTAAGGCGGAGACAAGGCCAATAAAAGTAAAGAGGAGCTTGAAAGGAGCTGTCTCTCACAACCTGGAAAGACGCCACCTGTAGTGAGGAGCGCCAAGTGAAGGAGACCGACATTGCTACTTCAGAGATGACCAAGCAAGGAAAAGCCCCTGTGAGCCTCGTGGAACCAGTGACAGGAGAGTGAGGAGCTGTAGAACAGACTGGGAAAGACCCCGACGAATGGAGTGAGGACAGATGGATGCTGCAAGCCTTCGTCTGCTAGCCCTTCACAACTCAGGAGAATTGTGGCTACTCGGGTGAGTGGTTCGGGCGTAAACCTCCTGGTGACATTACAGTACCCAGAGCCCTATCCAGAGCACTGATAGCTCTCTTTTCAGGCATCTTATTATTTGTTTATTTTTTTAAATATCATGGTGGTCATTACAACCCTGGCGGACGGCGTAAAAGGTGCGGTAATACCGCAAACAGGCCGACGGACAAAAAAAGGGAATCATGACCCTGGCGGAAACCGCCATCAAAGACAGCCACTTTAACACACCGCCCTCCACGGCGGTACAGACAAGCAGCGCGGCGGTTACCGCCAACAGACAGGCGGAAGACAATGTACCGCCCACACCATTACAACCTGCCAATCCACCACGTTTTCCGGGGCGGTTTTCACCGTGGATAAAAACACGGCGGAAACAGCTTTTGCTATGGGAAAACGCTCACCTGAACACATCCCACGAGGAACGAGGACTCCATGGAGCCGGAACTCCAAATACTACCTGCCCTTGTCTTTCTGCTCATTTACGACCAACAGCGACGTAGGCGCAGAAGATACCGGTGAGTACTGCATCTACGACACGGGGAGGGGGCAGGCAAAAGTTAGGGGGACACCCACCAAACACCCCCACCCTCGCATATTAAAACATACACACCAATGCAGTAAAAAATATCACATTAACAACCCACAATCCCCCCGGAAGAATGCAAAGACAAAGCGAATTTCGGTCAAACATTGTAATGTGCCAATATACATGTCATAAAAAAATATACAGATATATATCTCTTAATCACTCATAATTATATATACAATACAAGAAGTAGTGCAGATATGTACACAACAATGTCCGTGCACCAACAGTCCAAAAATGCATGGGCGAGGCCCACAATAGATATCTGACCAAAATCCGAGAGAACACTGCTGGGGCATCAGATAGAAACACTACAGGCACCTCAGGGGGAAGGGAAGGGGGGGCACCTCAGCCACATGAATGCGGAGCCAGATCCACGACGGAGCTCTATGCCCATTGATGTATCCTGGGGAGTGCAAAGCCACAGTCTCTCAAGTCTTTACAGTGGGTGGTTTGCCCACTGTGCCATCCTGGGGAGTGCAAATCCACAGTCTCTCAAGTCTACAGTGGGTGGGTTGCCCACTGTGCCATCCTGGGGAGTGCAAAGCCACAGTCTCTCAAGTCTTTACAGTGGGTGGTTTGCCCACTGTGCCATCCTGGGGAGTGCAAAGCCACAGTCTCTGAAGTCTTTACAGTGGGTGGTTTGCCCACTGTGCCATCCTGGGGAGTGCAAAGCCACAGTCTCTCAAGTCTTTACAGTGGGTGGTTTGCCCACTGTGCCATCCTGGGGAGTGCAAAGCCACAGTTTCTCAAGTAGATGCAGGTCTCCACTGGTTCTGGAGGGGGACTGGTGCCCAGACTGGATGAGTCTCCCTGTGAAAGTTCCTGTCCTTTCACTGTCCCAGCTGCACATGGGATAAGGATGCCTGATGTGGCGGTCCATTCATTCCTACACGGTGCATGCCCTGTTCAGCGGTGCTTTGCCCTGGCGGTCTTTGCCCTGTTCAGCGGTGCTTTGCCATGGCGGTTCAGGACTGTTCAGCGGTGCTTTGCCATGGCGGTTCAGGACTGTTCAGCGGTGCTTTGCCATGGCGGTCTTTGCCCTGTTCAGCGGTGCTTTGCCATGGCGGTTCAGGACTGTTCAGCGGTGCATTGCCATGGCGGTTCAGGACTGTTCAGCGGCGCTTTGCCATGGCAGTCTTTGCCCTGTTCAGCGGTGCTTTGCCATGGCGGTTCAGGACTGTTCAGCAGTGCTTTGCCATGGCGGTTCAGGACTGTTCAGCGGTGCTTTGCCATGGCGGTCTTTGCCCTGTTCAGCGGTGCTTTGCCATGGCGGTTCAGGACTGTTCAGGGGTGCTTTGCCATGGCGGTCCAGGACTGTTCGCCGTGCTTTGCCATGGCGGTCTTTGCCCTGTTCAGCTGTGCTTTGCCATGGTGGTTCAGGATTGTTCAGCGGTGCTTTGCCATGGCGGTCTTTGCCCTGTTCAGCGGTGCTTTGCCATGGCGGTCTTTGCCCTGTTCAGTGGTGCTTTGCCATGGCGGTTCTGATACTGACATTGGTGTGTGGCATGACGATCTACACACTGGACATTGGTGTGTGGCATGACGATCTGCAAACTGGACATTGGTGTGTGGCATGACGATCTCCACACTGGACATTGGTGTGTGGCATGACGATCTCCACACTGGACATTGGTGTGTGGCATGACGATCTCCACACTGGACATTGGTGTGTGGCATGACGTTCCATCATTGGCCAGCGGGGCTGTGGCATCCTGTCCCCTCCTGGGCTGTGACTCTGGCGGTGGTCTCCTGACCAGTAACGATACTTGGGCCCTCCTGGGCTGTGACTCTGGCGGTGGTCTCCTGACCAGTAACAAGACTTGGGCCCTCCTGGGCTGTGACTCCTGTGGTGGTCTCCTGACCAGTAACAAGACTTGGGACCTCCTGGACTGTGACTCCGGCGGTGGTCTCTGGACCAGTGACGATGGTGCTGGCGGTTGTGTCTGCACCGCCGGAAATGATGGTGCACTTCTCCGCCGTGACACTCACAACAGGCTGGGGAGACTTCCTCTGGACCTTCCCCACCTTTTTTGGAGTTACAGCTGACTCACCAATCCCCTTCGATCCCATTTCACTTGTTGTCCCACCAGGAGTCTTGACACGGTCCCGTCGTCCACTCTCCAATTTCAGAGCCTTTACAAGGGGTGGGCTACCAGTGCCTTGGCTCCGGGTCCTACTGCCTGCCCTGGTGGACGGTGCACTCCAAAAACCTGGAACACGCACCACCGGTACTGGAGGCTTTTTGGCTGAGGCGCTACGACGGGACTGATGAATTGGAGGGGGGGGGGCAAAAAGGTCAATTTGACATAGGGACAGTTTCTGACGGACAATGGGATGGGTAGCTGGAGGGGGTCTGGGAGTGGAGGAAGAGGAGGTGGTTGTAGGAGGTGTTACTTTAGCTGTTTTGGGTGCAGGTACTGGAGGCTGTCGTGAGGTGGATGGATGTTGGGTGAGTGATTGCCGGCGTTTGGGTACTTTGGGAGGGGGCGTCACAGACACACTGGGAGAGGACACAGGGGACGTGTAAATGGCAGTGGAGGTGGTGAGTGCAGGTGAGCGGCTTGTGGTGCTGGGTGTCCTGGTGCGAGTCCTAGTGCCTGTAGATGTGGTGCATGCAGGTGTGTGTGTATACGAGACTGGGAGGGAGGAGGGAGAAGAGGAGGAGGGGGACACAGTGGAGACAGTGGATGTTGCTGTGTCTGTATGAGTGTGATGCTTGTGTGAGTGCCTGTGGTGTGTGTGGTGCCTATGTTTGCTTGAGCTACTTTTGGGTGTTGACTTGTGTGCAGGATGGTCTGTAGGTGTGCTTGGGATGGGTTGGGGTACAGGGGATTGGGTCTGGGTGGAGGAAGTTGGAGGGGGAGGCTGGACACAGGGACAATGGCTGCCATCAGTGCTGAGGCCAGAGAGTGCAGGGTTCGCTGAAGGGCAGCCTGACCAGAATGAATGCCCTCCAGGAATGCATTACAGTGTTGCAACTCTCGTTCTACACCCTGGATGGCATTCACAATGGTAGACTGCCCAACAGTGAGTGACCTGAGGAGGTCAATGGCCTCCTCACTGAGGGCAGCTGGGGTGACTGGGACAGGGCCTGAGGTGCCTGGGGTGAAGGTGATGCCCACCCTCCTGGGTGAGCGGGCACGGGCGTATGCTGCGGGGCTGCTGGTAGGGCGGTGCTGGTAGGGGAGGTGGCGGCTGTACCTGTAGAAGTGGTGCACACAGATGGTGCCTCCACCACAGGGGAGCTCCCATCGGTGGACGAGTCCGTGTCGCTGGTGGGTGATCCGGTAGCCGACGTGAAGCTCCCATCGCCCTCCGTCCCACTGGTGCATTCAGAGTCTGTGGTGTGGCCCTCCATGGCCATGTGGGATGCAGCTCCCTCGTGCTCCAGTGCCACTGTACCTCCGCCTGATGATGCTGATGTACAAAAGGACAGGGAGAGCAGGAAAAGGGGGGGAGACAGAAGAAAGAGAGTTTTAGTGCATGGCATACCGCTGCAGTTGGCGGACAAGACAGACGCAGCAGCCCCATGCCTAACGCCATGCTCCTGGCCTCTGCACATGCAATTTCTGGGAAAAGGCCTACATGGCAATGGTGGAAATCTCAGCACATGGATGCCACAGGGGCAACTATACCTCAACTTGCCACTCTTCTGAGGTGGGGTAGAGTGCCACATGGCCTACATTACGGAGGGGCCTTGCCTACCGAACTCGCCCTGGCCTAGGGACACCCACAGCCCACCTCCCCCACCCAGACACCTCCACTGCACGCAAAGTCCGCAGAATGAGGTTGTACTCACCCCCTTGTGTCTGCTGTGATGTCCTTAAGCGCCCATCCAACTCCGGGTAGGCCACCGCCAGGATCCGGAACATCAGGGGGGTCATGGTGCGACGGGCACCCCTCCCACGTTGGGAGGCCATCCCCAGCTGAGCCTCCGCCGTCTTCTTGCTGCAGCAGCGAATGTCCTCCCATCTCTTCCGGCAGTGGGTGCCCCGTCTCTGGTGGGCCCCCAGGGTCCGGACGTCCTTGGCGATGGCTCGCCAAATGTCCCTCTTCTGGTGGGCGCTGACCTACATGACATGCACAAGGGAAGAGGAACAGTCATTACCAACTGCACCATCAATGTGAGTGCCCCCCTCCCTACTCTGACCATGAGGCCCATTTATTCGCATGCTTTACTGTAGTATGAACTCTGGCCCCTTCCCTCTTCCACCCAGCCCTCTCCACCCAGGCCTAGCCCATACAACGTGCTCCTTGTGTACTAACCTGTTGGTCTGGAGGACCGTAGAGTAGCATGTACTGGGGGAGGACCCCATCCACAAGTTTCTCCAACTCATGTGCAGTGAAGGCAGGGGCCCTTTCCCCAGACGCAGCAGCCATCGTCGTTTCCAGACCGAGGTCACAGCAGCACTAGCAGTGTAGGTCCTCTCCTGTCGAAGGTCAGGTATCTAGTGATTGAAGAGTCAGAAAATGGCGGTGACATCTGCGGCGGTGACGTCCGCGGCGGGGCGCATCATCACCGCCGGCGCACCTGTTCATTGGCTCCTGGGACCCATAGGGTCCAATGTTAACCAATGCAGCATTGCACCACGGTCTACGACCGCCTACCGCAACGGTGTGCAACGCCAGCGCAGTTACCCACAATCCCATTGTCCTAGTTTAGAGGTCAGGCAGCCGCCATTTCAGGGGCCCACATGGCTTCAGTTACTACTGCGTCACACATAGCTAGGCCTATACTCAACAAACATACAGGAAGGGTTTTGTGTTTGGTGCCGTGTTCTGTGTGACTGTGGGTACATACCTGGAGGAATAGTGACTGTTTCTTCGCTGTTGTCCTTCTTAGGCACCATCAGCTGGGACATATGAGAAGATGGCGGAATCCTCCAGTGTACCGACCCCTGGTGGACCTGTTGACAATGGAAGAGAGACATTTAATCGTCACCTACAGGTTTGACCGCGCCACAATCCAGGAACTATGTACCCAGTTGGAGCCAGACCTGATGTCACCAATCTGCCATCCGACTGGAATCCACCCTGACGTGCAGGTGCTGTCAGTGCTCCATTTCCTTGCAAGTGGGTCTTTTCAGACAACAGTGGCCATGGCATCAGGGATGTCCCAGCCTATGTTTTCCAACGTGTTGTCCAGAGTGTTGTCTGCCCTGCTGAAACACGTAAGGAGATACATCCTTTTCCCTGAGGTGGAGGATTTGCCTACAGTGAAAGGTGACTTCTATGCCCTTGGACATATCCCCAACGTCATAGGTGCCATTGATGAGACCCATGTAGCTCTGGTCCCCCCCGCGCAGGAGTGAACAGGTGTATAGAAACCGGAAGAGTTATCATTCGATGAATGTCCAGATGGTCTGTTTGGCAGACCAGTACATCTCGCAGGTAAATGCTATGTTCCCTGGATCTGTGCATGACGCCTACATCCTGCGGAATAGCAGCATCCCTGATATGATGGGTCAACTCCAGAGGTACCGTGTATGGCTATTGGGGGACTCTGGTTACCCCAACCTTTCCTGGCTATTGACCCCAGTGAGGAATCCCAGGACCAGGGCAGAGGAACGGTACAATGATGCCCATGGGCGGACTAGGAGGGTTATCGAACTCACCTTCGGCCTCCTTAAGGCCAGGTTCAGGTGCCTCCATATGACAGGTGGATCCCTATTCTACTCACCGAAGAAGGTGTGCGACATCATCATCGCCTGCTCCATGCTCCATAATTTGGCATTGCGACGCCAGGTGCCTTTTCTGCAGGAGGATGATCCAGATGACGGTGTTGTAGCTGCTGTGGAGCCTGTGGAGCCTGTGGACAGTGATGAGGATGAAGCTGAGGAAGAAGAAAACGACAACAGGGAGTCAGTCATACAGCAATATTTCCAGTGAAACACAGGTGAGTACATTTTCAGGTTTAACATTACATTAACTTTCACACGTCTACCTCTATCCTGTACCGACATTTCACTCAGTATTTGTTAACTGAGTTGTCCCCTTCCATTTCAGTTTCACAAATGTGGTAACCTATGTGTCAACTGCTTGCATCCTTGAAGGGCTTGTGATGTGTGACATTGGTATGTTAGCCTTCCAATGGGTAACCCATTATGACACTGTAATTGATAATACAAAATGACACATCATAGACTGACTCCATTTTTTTGTGTGTTTCAAGGGTGTTTATTCAAGTGCTAAAAAATGAAGGGGGGTTGTAAAATGGCGATGGGGGAAGGTGGAGGAATGTCCATGGCAGAGTCCAGTCTATTAGTCTCACAGGTACATTGCACATCTGCCCATTGGAAGTGGAGCTGGGGCAGTTCCGATTTGGACAGGGTAACAAAGTGGGACAGTGGGAGAACAATCAGGGTGGTCTTATTTCCTGGCGGGGTCTTGCCATCTTGCTCTGTCCTGTTCCTGGATCTCAGGGCCCGCTTGCGTGGTGGTTGTCCGTCTGCACGGGATGGGGTGGTGGTGTGGAGGTCCTGTGGCGGGGCGTCCTGTCCACTAGCGGAGGTGGTGGGCAGTTCATCGTCGTGGCTAGTGTCAGGGGCCCCTTGGAGTGCCACGGTGTCCCTCAAGGTCTTTTGAATGTCCGTCAGCACCCCTACGATGGTGCCCAGGGCGGAGCCGATGGTCCTGAGCTCCTCCCTGAACCCCAAATACTGCTCCTCATGCAGACGCAGGGTCTCCTCAACTTGTCCAGGACCGTGGCCATCGTCTCCTGGGAGTGGTGGTATGCTCCCATGATGGAGGAGAGGGCCTCGTGGAGAGTTGGTTCCCTTGGCCTGTCCTCCCTCTGTCGCACAGCAGCCCTCCCAGTTCCCCTCTGTTTGTGTGCCTCCGTACCCTGGACTGTGTGCCCACTACCACTGCCCCCAGGTCCCTGTTGTTGTTGGGGTGGTGGGTTACCCTGGGTGCCCTGTAGTGGTGGACACACCGCTGATTGACCTGTCCTGGGTAGGGAGGTTTGGGCCCTCTGGGTGGGTGCTGTGCTGGCGTTACCAGAGGGTGGAATTTCGGTGTTGGGCTGTGGCTGGGCAAGGGGAACCGACTGTCCTGAGGCCCACGATGGCCCGGGCTGGTCATCAAGATCCAGTAGGGCAGAGCTATCATCACTGTGGGCCTCTTCTGGGGGTGGAGTGGTGTTGTCTGGACCCTCTGGTGTGGTGACGTTCCTTCGGGTTCCTGCAGGGGTATAAGAACATGATTATTGCATGTGTGTGTTTCATGGTGTGCAATGGGTGGGTGTGCGTGAACCCCAGTGCAGGCATTCCTGTGTGGGGGCTTGTGTGCTGATGGTTGGGGGGTGTTCTGGGTATGTGCAGTGGGCATGCTTTAGTGATGGGTGTCATGCAGGGCTTGGTGTTGGGATGGGTAGTTTGTGTTATTTGTACATTAGTGAGGAGTTTGGGTGATAGGGGAGGGTGGGGGTGTGTGATAGCATGCAGGTAGGGTGGGGGATGTGATATTTAAGATTTGACTTACCAGTGTCCGTTCCTCCAACAACTCCTCCGAGGCCCTCAGGATGCAAGATGGTCAAGACTTGCTCCTCCCATGTTGTTAGTTGTGGAGGAGGAGGTGGGGGTCCGCCGCCAGTCCGCTGTACCGCGATGTGGTGCCTGGAGACCGTGGAACGCACCTTCCCCCGTAGGTCGTTCCACCTCTTCCTGATGTCCTCCCTATTTCTTGGGTGCTGTCCCACTGCGTTGACCCTGTCCATTATTCTTTGCCATAGCTCCATCTTCCTGGCTATTGATGTGTGCTGTACCTGTGAGCCAAATAGCTGTGGCTCTACCCGGATTATTTCCTCCACCATGACCCTGAGCTCCTCCTCGGAGAAGCGGGGGTGTCTTTGGCGTGCCATGGGGTGGTGTGGGTGATGTGTGGGGTGGTGTATGTGGTGATGATTGTGGTGAGTGTAGTGGTATGTGGTGTTTTGTGCTTGAATGTTGTGTGGGTGATGGTGTTGTGTGCCTTTGTGTGATGGGGTTGTCTATTCTGTGCTCTCTCTCTCGCCTTCTCTCAGAATTTCAGGTTGTAGGGGTTTGTGGGGAATGTGGGTGTGTGTTTTATATTGTTTTGGATGTGTGGTGTGTGTATGTGTATCAGGTATGTGTATTTTGAATTGTCCAATGTGGCAGTGTATTGTAAATGTGTGTGTATTTTGAGCGTGGCGGTGTGTACCGCCAATGGAATACCGCGGTTGAAAGACCGCCGCGTGGATTCGTGGGTCATAATGGCATGGACGTGTTTCTGTTGGCGTGAAGGTGGAGGATTTGTTTCCGCATGTTTCTCGCTGACCTTTGGTGTGGCGGTATTGTGTGGGTGTCTGAATTTCAGCAGATTCCGTTATGTGTGTCATAATAGCTGTGGCGGTCTACCGCCGCGGCGGCGGTGTATTTGCGGTCTTCTGCACGGCGGTAAGCGCCTTATACCGCCAATGTTGTAATGACCCCCTATGAGTTTTATTTTGTTCACTTAATTCTTTTGAGTGTAGATATAAAGCTTTTCTTTTCTGCTATTGAGGTACTAATATAAGTCTGAATAAGGGGAAGGGGAAAGGTGAGAGCGACATCCCTATCTGGCTGACTATCTCTTGGGGATTAAAGGAAGGAGAACCTAATCCACTAAACCAGCACCAAACCCTAATCTTCCTCTTAGCTCTGCATCCCTTTCCCTCAATTTCTCACAGGTGACTGGTGACAGGTTCCTCTTTCAGACTGCTTAGGACAAAAGATAGGAAGCCATTACTCATACTTACCCATACCCTTTTCCGGTTTCGCCAGGGTGCTGGCATTGACCATCCTGAGACTATAAGAAAAGAAAGAAGATCAGTCCTGAGTTACTGCACTCCTCATCATTTCCACCATTCAAGGAATGGGAATGTAACAGGCTCGACGGGGACAAACGAACCATCGACCAAGGTTGAGTATAAACCATGAAGGAGACTCTCAGGCTACGATGCGACTAGAGGTTAAAAGCCCAGTCTTTCCAGCACATGGTATCAACTGTCCTGATTGGCTGGAGGCTGGAATGAAGAGGGCGGAGACAAGAGAGGCGGAACTGCTATCCCGGATGATGCAAGTCGAGAAGGAGAGCGACAGAGACCAAGGAGCAGAGAAGGAGCAAGCAGGATTGAGAGAGGAACGGGCAGTACAAGAGACGCGTTGAAGGCAGACGCCAAGAGTGACCAGGGGACGACCTACGGCCGTTCAGAAGAGAACGACAGGGACATGACATCCAGCAACGTCTCAGGAGGGACGTGGCTTCACAAGGTACAGAACAGTATACGTGGCCATAGAGAGTGGTTCCTGGGTGGAGGGAAGACAGAGAATGGAGGAGGAGTGATGCACGGTACTAGAGGCCAAGGTAGATACTGTGCATGCACAACAACAGTGACACGTGTGCCCATGGGAGTAGGCAATCAGGAATATAAAGGCATCAGGAGGCACGTTACTGAAATAGAGTGCACAGAGACAGGGGTGAGACCCTTCCTACACCGTAATCCATCATCCCATCCTTTCTTCCTTTCCCTTTCTTCCTTACTTTTTGATGTTCAGAGGCTATTCTTGTATCACTTACTGGCTATCCTACCTTCTTTTCCTGAGGTGTTGGGAACCGCATGATGGTCCTCGAAGTACAACTCCACCTACAACAAAGAAAGAACTAAGAAAATTAGCAGATACCAGAAAATATAGACATATAGAAATAATAAAGCTACCAAAACCCCAACATTCAAGCCTTCATGGTCCTTCCATTTCCAGCATGGAAAGCAAAGACCAGCCAAGGGAAATGCTCTGACCAAACCACCAACCCTCTTCCCCCACTACAGGAACATACAATAAAAGACACTTTGACTGCCTGTTTGCATTGCCAGAATTCTATTTTTTTTGTTTTTTTGTTCCATCTTTCATTTGTGTTGCTAAAAAAAGAAAAGCCATCATTCAGAAAACAGACACGCATCCAAAGCCATAGTCTGTCTTTCTATTCACAGTAAGTTAAATATACCAATTAGAAATATGACAATTCAACTATGTATAGAGGGGCGCAAAGGCACTTACAACTGGTTAGCAGGGGTGAAGTGCACAGGGTTCAAAAGACAGCAAAAATATAGGGTGCAGCAAATGCCAAAAAATCTGTGTTAACTATACAGAAAAGGCACATTTCATACAGATACTGTACAGATGCTTAAATATGGAGGGTATCCACCTCTTAAGAGATATATTGAGAGAAGGCAACTTCCTGGTCCATCTAGACTTGAAAGATTTGTATCACTCAGTCTCCATCTTCTAATCAGGAGTTTTTGGCCTGTCCATCTGGGCTGTCCTCAGCTCCCTGGTATTTCATCAAATTTATAAAACCAGTAGTTCAGTTCCTGATGGAACAAGGAGTTTGGTTATTTATCTACCTAGATAATATTCTGTTAATCGCTCAGGATCCAGAGCTCCTATTTCAACCTCTTCATCTGGTGATCTGTCATCTGCAAGACCTAGAATTTGTGATAAACCAGAGCCAACCTCTCCTGATTCTGACCACTTGAATAGAGTTATTAGGTTTCTTATACATGCAAACTCAAAGACCTGGTCTCTTCTGGATCACAAACTCTAGGTTATAAAGCAATAAATTTGCAAAGACATTTGCGAAAGACACAATCATCCTACGACGGATAAGTCGTTTGGTGGGGCTTCTTTCGTCCTCCATTCAAGCGATTTTCCCATGGCTACTCCACTACAGGGCCTTATGATTGAAGAGTCAACTTCTTTGATGGGTACTCCCTATGCTGAATCAGTTCTTTTCTCTCCGAGATGAAACTTCAGTGGTTTTTAGCCCACATGGAAGCCTGGAATTAATGGGCTATCTTTGGAAGTGCCCTAGATCTAACAATCAAAACGCATGCCAGCTGTCTCAGCTGGGGAGTATGGTGCAGAGCGATCTCCACAGTGGGCCAATGCTCTCTGGAAGAGAAGCAGATGCACATCAACTGCATTGAGCTTCTGACGGTGTCCCTTGTAATCTGTTATCTCAACCCCAGGAATTCTCAGTGCTGCATTCTTCACCACATGGACAATGGTTCTGTAGTTCAAGCCATCAGCCACTTGGGGGAAAGAGATCTCAAGTCTTAGTAGACATTGTTTAAGAGTTCTATCACTTTTGCCTGTCCAACAACATTTCAGTCCTGGCAGTTCATCTCCCGGGTGAGGACAACCGAGTTGCAGTCTTGAACTCTTGACTTCTCTGAGATGCTAGCAAGTGAAAACTTCATCTACTTTTCTTCTCTACCTTAGTTTACAAATGGGGTCCTTGCCAAATTGATCTTTTTGCTTCCAGAATGGCATATCAGATTCCATCATTTTATAGCTGAAGACCAGATCCTATAGCCCCAGCAACAAATGCATTTCTCCAGATATGGTCAAAACACAATTACACATTTACACCATTCACAATGATTCCCAGAGTGTCCTCTAAGATCAAGAGATAACTAGCAGAATTCATGCTAATGACTCATTTATGGGGGGGCAAAATTGTGGTGCCCAATGCGCATGAGTTATTTTGTGAGCTCTTCTGCTTCTTCCTCTATTTCTGGACCAAATTCTGGACCCTCCTGGGCAACTGCGCACCTTGTTCTTACTGAATCGTTTCCATTTGGTGGTATCTTTCAGATCTCGTTGGCAAGTACCAGGACTTTTGAGTCAAGCTCCCTTATTCATGGATAACACCTGGTCAGACTACATCCACAAACGTTATCAATCAGCATGAGCTAGATCAACATGCTGGCGTTCAGTATGGAATCTTGATCCCATGGGGCAGATGCAACCTTTGTAGTCAATTTTTTTGCAATTTCAGCAGCACAGAGTCTTACAGAATAGACAATACCTGCAAATCAGAAGTTTCTGCGGGACATATTCTAGTTGCAGATCATCCAGCTGGAGAACACCCCTTTGTTTTGCAAAAGCCTTAGGATAATTAGATGTGTGTCTCCACCCAAGCCTAAATACTCAACTCTTTGAGAGGTGTACATTGTCCTTCGGTGTCTTCAAACATGGACACACAATGTTCATCTATCCAGGAAACAACTGTCAGGTAAATTTACAACCAATTTATTTTGTCTGGCTTCCTATTGGACAGCCTCTGATGTCAAAGCCTTGGACTGGGCAGTTAGCTACTTTACTCCAGAAGGAGTCACTTTTATCATCTTTGGAAGAACTAAAATTGATTAAAAACAAATTCCTTATCCTTCCTTTCCCAGAGTTTCCAAGTTAAGTGTTGTGAATTGTTTACATTCTTATGAAAATACCTATGAAGATTTCAGATTCCCCTTCTGGTTAACTCTTTATTTTGCTGGTTAGACCTGACAGTATAGTTTCAGTTCCCATGTTAGCTTGGTAGGTTTGTTGGATTTTGCCTCAGTATGGCATTAATGTATCTATTCATTTGATTAGAGGGCCTGTGGCCTCCACACCCTTTTCATTAGGTGCAAGCCTCCAGGATTTTAGGCATATAGTTGATTGGTCATCAAAATCCATCTACAAACAGTTATACTATCAACCCATAAGTAATACATTTTCAAATAATATTGAACAGCTTTGACCTTGCATTATCTGTAGCCTCTGGTCTTTACATAGAACTGAACATTTTCTAGCATTTTATAAACAAGAATTTTCAATTCCATTAAGGAAACAGCGGGGGGATTATCCTGGCCTCATCATTATTGTTAATAATTATGTGATTCATGTTCCCCAGTGTATGTTTAGCTACTTTTTATTTTCCACCGGTTATTGAATTGGATAACAAAATATGTGAGTAGCTGTTCTTGTTTTTAGGCTAGAGATCAGATCCAGCATGAAAGTTCTGCAGGTTATATCAGGATGTCCTTGCAACAAGAATGAGGAAGAACGTCAGTCATCAAGATGATGTCTAATTCTATGTCAGGACTGGAGGCTTCAGATTATGCTTCAAAGTCAAGAGAGGAGCCTTGAGGATGTGACAAGTTTGAGGGGGATGGGGTGTGGCCTTGTGGGTCGTGTTTATGACGTTTGGCAGCTCTGTATGAGTCAGTATCGTCGGAGTCCGAATTGTTGGAGTATGATGCCCCTGTATTGCTGTCTGGTTGGTGATTGTAGGGGTGGTGCTGGCGGATGCTTTGTGTGTGGAATAAGTGTGGTCTGAGGCGAAGGCCTTGGGGATACAAGCCATGGTCCTGTCATGGGGCCATTTAGAGGGATGGGAAACTTTGTCTCCCTGGAGAAGAGGGGAAGGGGAGATAGCGTCATAAGGAGGTACCGAAAGTTTTGTATCTTTTTAATTGGCGCACTAGAGGTTGAAGAGCGACCGCCAAAGCTCTATTTACTGATTGCGTGACAGAAGAGTATAGGGCATGGACAATTTTGCCTGCAAGGAGTAGATCCTCATCGTCTTGAGGAAGGTTGTCTGTCAGGTCTTTTTGGGCCACCAGTAAATTGGCTTGCAAAAAAAAAAAAAAAATATATATATATATATATATATATATATATATATATATAGGTTGCTATGGAGGCAAAGAAATTGCAGGCTCATAAAATATATGCCCCTCAGGATCAACCTGTAATAGCCTGCACTTGTGTAGGGTGTAGGGGAGACATTTCCAAACAGCCGGGGTGCAGATTACCGATGCTGGCAGAGGGCTCTGACTTGCTGAGCCAAAGCGTGGAGCTCGCATCCCGATATGCCCTGGAGAACGCCTTCTGTGAGGAGAACGTGCAGGCCAAGCTAGAAATAGGACTGGTCGTCCTCACGCTAGATCGCGTCTTCTCCCACCCCAGGCGCCCACGTCGGGTGCTGGTAGCGACTCTGTAAGCGGAGTGCTCAGCCGAATGAAAACCAATATGTGATCATACACAAGAATAAATTGAATACAATGTGTGGATCTACTTGTCTGTCTCTCGGAAGCAACAAAGAAAGAGGAGGAATATGGCGCCGAACAAAGCAAATATAGGGCGAGGCCAGTCATTGGCGCAGTGGACATGACGTTGTGTTGATGGGAAATGTAGTTTGTTAAAAAAAGTTTATTTTGATTGTCTGCTGTGTTTTTTCGTAACAATAAACAGCAAAGAAGGAAGGCATAATCCTTGTCTTTGTATCCTTAATAGAATCTACAATTCTTGATGCAATAGCTAGAAAAAACAATTGTGACCAGGGGCTATGATTGGAGGATGACCTTACATATTGGCAGTTGTAGTTTATCATCTACAAACTATGGGGGTTTTACGAAGACACTGCTTTCTTTGTTGAATAGATTTCTTATAGATTTCGTGGATAAGTAGTACAAACAGCCAACACCTGCCAGATTCACACTTTGACTCGCCAGTTCATTCTAATCCCATAGTAACCATGGAACACCATGACATCATGGCTAACCATAGGTATCCACAGAATGTAACACCCCCCCTTCTCATACAAACAAAAATACATAGATAATGAAATAACACAGTAGATATGAACAATACAACTATGAGTATATATGAATAAACTACTTAAATTTTATGTCAAGACCGGAGGCTCCTATTATGCGTTTCTTTTCTTACTTTAATAAATAGCAGCAGTCAAGAAACGTACTACGATTCCCAGAAGGCACAAGAACAAGAGCCAATGGGAATAAAAACGTAGTCAGAACAGTATACACCAATCACAATGCACAAAAGGGTATTATGACATCACTTGACTGCGAACAGCCCTCCTTTCTTGCTGCTCGCAGTCAAGTTAAGTACCCTTTATGCTTGTGTACACATTTCATATTGTAATTTATTCTGTTTTACGTCTTATGTATTATTTCCACTTTATAATATTAGGCGTACTGCCTTTGCGCGTTCCTCACAGGTTTTTCCTTTAGTCAGCACGTTACTGCATATCCCACAGCACGCTACGCCTCGCGCGCTTCATTTTTCAACTGCCCAACGTTTCCTCACGCGGCAGTTGCTTTCGCTGCGCCTGAGGAAACGCTGGGTTTGTTTTGCCTTCTGCTGCCTTGCCGGCTATCGCGCTTGTTATTTTCACTCAAAAACGACACTTCTTTTCACCTGCTGTTTTTTCACGTTGCTCCCTTCCTCCTCCGACTGCTGAGTGCCGTATACGGCTTCCTGATTTAACAGGCGACACCCATAGGCGGGGCTTCAGCTGTTTCTCGGCTCTCACTTTATTTTAACCCCTTATTAACCAGCTCCTATTTTTTCCTTCTTCATTATGGACACAGATAATTCCCCTTTACTGCATGATGATGCCGAGGATATCAGACTGGAGCTCACTGCCTTCATTAAATCCTCTGTTTAACAGGCGGTATCCTCTTCTTACAAACATTTTCCAAAAACCTAAATTATCGTTTTTGGACATGATTTCTAGGTCTATGTCAACCCAGGCTGCGGAGGAATGCAGACAGCGCCTCTCTCCCAATAAAGATCCCAAAAATTAAGAAAATTGGCGCAAAAGAAAAGTGAGGTTTCCTTACATGTGGCAGAGGATGTGGTTCCTCACAAGGCTCCCACCAAGGACTATAAAAATTTGGACAACGGGAAACCAAGTTTAAAACACAAAACTTGATTATTTCGTCCATCCCTGATACGGACGACGACTTCCCTGATTTGGACTCTGATTCCAATGTTTCGGACAATGAGGACAATAGTACATTTTCCCCCTCTCCCCCAAAGAAATCCAGGTTATCCTCCAATCCTATTCCCCTTCTAGACCCTGAAGGTTTTCCGATGTTTGACCCTTCTAACATCCTTCATCCCAACTCTACTGAGTGGGTCCCTGCTGACCATGTTGCTCAATATGTTTCTGCCAAAATTAACTGCCCCTTGGACAAACAAACCAGGGCTAAATTAAAAACGGAATGTCCCCGCCCCTCTCTCTCCCGTAATATCTCTGTTACTCCCTCTATTGATCAACCTCTGTTAAAAAAAATTACGAAAATGGGCAAGGATCCACGCAAAGGAGTGGATAAGGCGTGGGCTTCTTGTCAAGACAAATTGCTTGATGTTCTGGGTCATCTCACCCGTATTTTAGACATCACCGCGGCAGCCAGGATTGGCAGCTCCTTCATCGACCCAGAAGAACTTACCCTATGGGTCCAGCGCACCTTTTGCCTCCTGGGGAATGCGAATTCCGCGCTCACTCATGGGAGACGAAAGGGTTTGCTTTTGAAACTTGATCCTAAGTTGGTCAACTTGGCTACTGTACAGCCTAACACTCAGACTGATGGTGCACTGTTTGGGGAGAATTTATCAAAGACGTAAGCAAATATGTGGCAACTTTTACATCGTTGGACAAGGCTCAGCAATCGCTGAATAAGATGTTTTCCCAATGTGTTTTTGCAAGGGCTGGCAGAGGAAGGAACCGCTTTGCCGGCCGTTCATACCACAACCAAGGTTCCAGAGGCTACCACAACGCGTCCTACCAGGAGTCTAGGCCGCAATTCTATCCTCAGAGAAGCAGAGGTTTTTGCTCCCAAGGCTTCAGGAATTCAAGATCCTCTTCACAACCAAGTAAGTCTTATTTCCCTTCCATACCCATAGGAGGGCATCTCCGTTTTTTCCTAGCAAAATGGTCGGAAATCACGGCAGACCCTTGGATTCTCAACACTGTTCAAGGTTACTCCATAGAACTCTATTCAATTCCTATTCAAACACAGCTACCCACCTTCCACATTTTTCCTTAGACATGGCACTCCTTATTTCTTCAGAAGTGCAATCCCTCTTGCAAAAACAAGCCATCGCTCCTACCCATCCTGATCCATCAGGTTTTACCAGCTCCATTTTCTTGGTTCAGAAGAAAAACAAAAAGATGCGCCCTGGAATAAATCTCAAGGGTTTCAATCACTTTGTAGTCTATCATCATTTCAAGATGAAAACCATACTCCATCCCAGAGATACGCTCCTTCAACTGGTTCGATTGGATCTTCAAGATGCATATCTAGGTATCCCAATCCACCCTCATTTAAGAAAGTTCCTCCAATTTCAGTGGTAAAACCAGTATTTTCATTTTACCTCTCTACCCTTCGGTCTATCATCGGCTCCACAGTGTTTCACCAAACTCATGAAACCTGTAGTAGCTTTTCTCAGGGCTCAAGGTGTCAGACTCATCATTTACCTCAACAACATTCTAATAATGAGCCAATCTCCACAATCTCTCTTGTCTCATCTGTCCCTCACATGTTCCCTTCTGTCGAATCCAGGGTTCATCATCAACAGGGAAAAATCCATTCTAATCTCTTCTCAAACCATAGAATTCTTAGGTTTCCAAATAAATTCAATTTCAGCCACTCTTATGCTTCCTTCTGCAAAGATCAAGACCATAAAGTCAGAAATTCTGCAAATTCTACGCAGTTCTCAGATTTCTCTTAGAACGTTAGCGCAAATTGTGGGTCTCCTCTCCTCATTTATTCAAGCGATATTCCCAGGTCCCCTTCATTACAGAGCGCTTCAGAGGTTAAAAATTCGTCATTTAAGGAAAGGCCTCTCATATTCAGACAACATCCCTTTAGACGTCGATTCACGCACAGAACTTCAATGGTGGATAGACCATTTAGATGCTTGGAACGGAAGGACTATCTTTGCCTCAGCCCCAGATCTAGTATAACAATCAGATGCAAGCCGGTCCGGCTGGGGGGCCCGATGTGGACCAATCTCGACTGGAGGCACATGGTCGTCAGAGGAGTCCAAAATGCATATCAACTGTTTAGAGATGCTTGCCGGCTCCTTTGCAATCAGAAGCCTTGCAAAAAACAGGGTTCGCTGTGCCATCCTGCTCAGAATGGACAACATCTCTGCGGTTCGCTATATCAATCATCTCGGGGGCACAAAATCCAAACCCCTGACGGAATTAGCCAAGGGCTTTTGGGAATTTTGCCTTTCAAACCACATTTCGGTTCATGCAGAGTATCTTCCAAGATCTCTCAATTCGGTAGCAGATTGGCATTCTCACCACCTTCGAGATTCAAGCGATTGGAAACTCCACACTTAAATCTTTCAACACATTCAGAGCAAATGGGGCCCTCTAGTGATCGAACTTTTTGCATCATGCCTTAATACTCAGCTTCCCCAATTCTACAGTTGGCGTCCAGATCCATTGGCCTTAGCATCCGATGCCTTCTTACAGGACTGGTCTCTTTCCCTCAATTACGCATTTCCCCCTTTCCTCATGATCAGCAGAGTACTTGCCCATCTCAGACGACAACAAGCCTCTTTAATACTCATAACTCCCTTTTGGCAATCACAAACCTGGTTCCCAACTCTATTAGAACTGTCAATAGACTTCCCTGTTCTGATCCCTTCCTTCCTGAATCTGCTGCTAGACTCTCTAGGCCGTCCTCATCCCCTCATTCTGGACAATTTTACTAACTCTTTCTGCATGGAAAATCTCGGGCAATCCCAATCTTTCCCTAGCATTTTGGCAGAAGCTTCACAATACATCTCATAGTCTTGGGCCCCAGGCACAAAGAATGCTTATAAATCAGCCTGGTCTATTTGGCACAGCTGGTGTTTGGGAAAACACATTGATTCCTTTTCAGCGGATGTGACTTTTATTGTTAATTTTTTAGTGGCTGAAGCCAGCAAAGATAAGTCTTTTCGTACCATCAACTTATACAGATCAGCTATTTCTTCCATTCGTTGTTTCATTAATAGGAAACCAGTTGGTGAACATCCTCTAATATGCCGCTTATTAAAGGGAGTAAAGTTTGCTAATCCTCCAATGCCTAAGTATACTCAGTTATGGGATGTTAACATTGTCTTGAAATTTCTTTTGTCATGGCCTGATAATATCATGCTTTCTCTAAAAATGTTATCTGCAAAATTAACAATGTTATTGTACCTTGTTTCTATCAAACGTATCTCAGATGTTAAAGCACTGGATATTTCCAATCGTCAAATTACACCTTCTGGAGTTTTGTTTACTGTGGTTCGTCGAACCAAAACTAATTTATCCTCAGTTTTCTATACTTTCTTAACCATCCAAAACTATGTGTTGGACAATGTTTAAAAGTGTATGAACTAAAGACTGCATATTTAAGAACTCCTTCCAGTTCCCAACTACTAATTTCTTTTAGAAAACCCCACAATCCTGTTTTGGCCGCTACTCTGGCTCGGTGGGTCAAATGGCTTATGTCTTTGGCGGGTATAGACACTTCTGTGTTTGGAGATCACTCTTCCAGAGGGGCTATGGCTTCCAAAGCTTTCTGGGCAGGCTCCCATTTAGAGGATATTCTTAAATCTGTAGATTGGTCTAACGACAATGTATTCAAAGTTTTTTATTGTAAACCGGTTGATAATGTCTCATTGAATGTAATAAATATGCTTTAAACTCGCATAATAGGAGCCTCCGGTCTTGACATAAAGGGGGTCATTACGACCTCGGCGGTCTTGCAAAAAGACCGCCGAGGCCGCGGGAGACAGAATACCGCCATTGCCGGCGGTATTCCTGGCTCCCTATTATGACATTTCCGCTGGGCCAGCTGACGGTAACAGTGTTACCGTCCGGTTGCCCAGCGGAAATGTCACATCAACATTGCTGCCAGCTCGTAATAGAGCCGGCGGCAATGCTGATGTGCAGCGGGTGCAGTAGCACCCGTCACGCATTTCACTGCCCGAAATTCGGACAGTGAAATGCGCGACGGGACTATGCCTGGGGGCCCCTGCACTGCCCATGCCAAGTACATGGGCAGTGCAGGGGCCCCCAGGGGCACCCCAAGTCCCGTTACCGCCAGCCTTTCAATGGCGGTGTTTACCTCCACGGACAGGCTGGTGGTCGGGGACTCATAATCCCCAGGGGAACGGTGCTTGCACCGCTGCCCTGGGGATTGTGATTGCCAGGCGGAATCCTGGTGGGATATTGGAGGGGCCGTCGGTATGGCCGTGGCAATTCCACCACGGTCATAATTGCTGGCGGAACACCGCCAGCCTGTTGGCGGTGTTACCGCCACCTTACCGCCGGCCGACAGGGTCGTAATGACCCCCAAAATGTAGATTTTCCTAGTCCCTTGACGGAAAGTCTTAATTTTATTAAAGACACGGAGGCGAGTATTATCCCTCCACTTTTCTTAACTTTGTTCATTTCTTCGTTTCCCACCCTTTTTAGCGCCATTGGCCATCACTCAACCTTCCACTTAAGATATCGTCTTCATCATGGATTTCCACACTTCAATCCTCTATGGCTCCGTTCAAAGCTGGCCTTCCCGCCGAAGTTACTCGCCAGGATCCTTCTTGGCTGCCTGGGATTCTGAACTTCTGTTCTGATGTGTTATCTTTCCTCATGGCAATTCTTATTTTATTTGCTATTTTTCCATTGTTTAATTCTAACTGATTTCTTTCGCAAGAAAAGAGGGCTGTTTGCAGTCAAGTGATGTCATAATACCCTTGTGTGCATTGTGATTGGTGTATACTGTTCTGACTACGTTTTTATTCCCATCGGCTCTTGTTCTCATGCCTTCTGGGAATCATAGTACGTTTCTTGACTGCTGCTATTTATTAAAGTAAGAAAAGAAACGCATAATAGGAGCCTCCGTGTCTTTAATAAAATTAAGACTTCCGTCAAGGGACTAGGAAAATCTACATTGTCTAATATACATTTATGAAGTTAGGTCTCATAATCATCAAATTTGACAGGTTTTTTTTATCACTCTTTTTCCCACACTACTCATAGGTGTCTGGGGATCCTCACGCCAACTTTCCTTCTCATACAACTTCTTATGCAAACATGAATACTCCAGCTTGCCGCACTTCTCAGCTACAAACTGTGGTCCATTGTCCGACACCAACCATTCTGGATAACCATCTCTTCTAAACACTTCATCACAAATTGCTATTATGTCTGTAGATTTTATTTCCTTGGTAAATGCCACTTCCAGCCACTTGGCATAATAATCAACAAGTACTACAGCATACTTGTCTTCAAGTAAGCCGTTCCCATGCTCTTGATGGAAACTCCAAAGCTTTGATGGGGGTTTCAACCGTGATATGCGATTTGTCCCCGCTAGCGCACACACAACAATTCCTCATAAACCTTTCAATCTCTCTGTCTGTTCCTGGCCACAAGAAATCCATCCTTCCCCTCCTCTTCATGGCAGACATACCACTGTGCCCTTCATGTATAAGTTCCATGAGTCTTGGACACAATTCACTAGGAACCACTAACCTATCCCTCCTTCTGACAATACCATTCTCCACAGATAATTCCAACCATATTGTAGCATATTCACACAACTCTGGTCATTTCTCTTTGTTGACTTTAGGATGTGATATGTTCAATAATACCAATTGTAAAACTCTGCCCCTAGACACAGCCTGTTACCACTCTAATTGTGAAATTGCCCCTTTTAATACATCCTCAATGCTAGCTACTAACCATTCTTCATCATTACTTGGTTCCCACTCACTCTGTATGGGTAAACACGACAAACAATCTGCATTTACATTTTTTGACCCAGGAACATACTTAACTTTGAAATTATACCCCCGTAACCGGAACAACCATTTAGCAATTCTTGGAGTTGCACTTGCTGCGCCTTTGGTGGAAAACAAATCCACCAAGGGTTTATGATCCGTCTGTAGTTCAAATGGTGTACCCCAAACATATTTTCTAAAGTGTTGTACTCCCCACCAACAAGTTAAGGCTTCTTTCTCATGGTGGAGTACATTTCTTCTGCTCCTTTTAGAGTATGAGATGCAAAAGCAACCACTTTCTCCTGATTTCCACACTGCTGCATCAACACTGCCCCAAAACCATACTTGCTAGCATCTGTAACAACCACCATCTTATCTTGCGGTTTCAAGACAACAGCCTCACTAATGGCTTTCTTTATGTCTTCAAAAGCAATTTGACATTCATTGGTCCAGTCATAACGCACTCCTTTCTTCATTAACACTTGCAAAACATGCACTCTGTCAGAAAAACGTGCCACAAATTTTGAATAGTACTCGGCCAAACCTAAAAAAGATCGAAGCTGTTCCCTATTTGTTGGCGGAGGTGCCTTCTCAATAGCCTCCACCAATTTTAGCTTAGGACAAATCCCTTCACAAGATAAAGTATACCCCAGGAATTCTACTTCCTGAACACAAAATTGACACTTTTTCTTGCTCAGAGTCTAATCTTTGTAACACAGTATACAACACCTCATTGTGTTTTGTTTTTGTCAGGTCCCCATACTAAAACATCATTTTGAAAGTACATTACCCCATTTACGCCCAATAAAATGTTCTGCATCACACGCTGGAATACAGCGGATGCAGACACTAAACCAAATGGCATGTGTACATACTGAAAACCACCTTCTGGGGTGATAAATGATGTGAGATGTTTTGACTCCGCATGTAGTTTTACTTGATGGTAAGCGCTAGAAAGATCTAAGGAGAAAAACTATTTAGCATCTCTTATGTTCATCAACATCACATTTATGCATGACAGAGGATGTCGATCTACCCATATTCATTCATTTAGATCTCTTAGGTCGACACACATTCTAAGTTTGCCATTAGCCTTGGTTGCCAAAACCACAGGACTTAACCACTCAGATGATTCTATAGGTTCAATTACCCCCGCATTACATAATCAATCAAGACCACTCAGAAAGAAATTATGGCTCAATCATATTCCTACCATGAGGTTGAATATTTTGGTAGTGAAGTTCCCTCTTTAGAGAAAAACCTGGTTGGGGCCTTAAATAGCAGTGTATAACTATCTGTCAATAAAGCCTTTGCGAAGGCTGTTGGACCCCTTACCCAACATTTTGAGAGTTTTACCCGACATAAAGGTTGGCTGCCCCCCTTCACTCCATCAGATGATACGCAGTCTGGACAACCGACTACCTCTAAGAGTAAATCAAAAGCCAAAACATGGGCCCATTCAGAGATCTTCAATAGATTATCAGCCTCCATTCAGAAAGAACATGGATATAGTGCCTCCCAACAACAAGATTGGCAAGGGACTGATCATTCTTCAGACCAGTCAGCCTTGGATCCCGCGTTGGATTCCGACTCAGGGTCTCATTATGACCCTGGCGGCCGGCGGTAAGCTGGTGGTAACACCGCCAACAGGCTGGTGGTGTTCAGCCAGCTATTATGACCATGGCGCTATAGCCACGGCCATACCTCCGGCCCCTCCACACTAGGGCAGCGGTGCAAGCACCGCTGCCCTGGGGATTATGAGTCCCCGACCTCCAGCCTAGCCACGGCGGTAAACACCGCCATTGAAAGGCTGGCGGTAAGGGGGACTTGGAGTGCTTTATCCATGGAATTAAATGTACCTGCAAATCATGAAAGATTCTTGATGAAGGGAGCTCCAAAAAGAAGTCCCTTGGCCACTGGCGGTATTCTGGCTCCTGCAGCCTCGGCAGTCTTGTGAAAAGACCGCAGAGGTTGTAATGAGGGCCTTAGACTCAGATCAAGGGGACCGTCCTGGCCCAAGTAAGTGAAAAAAGGCTGACAAGTCCAAAGGCCAAACTTTGAAGGTTCCCCGAGTTTTGACATTCAACCCTGAAGACATTGTCCATCCTCGCTCATTTAGTTGGATCCCACCTACTGGGATTATTGTTGGATTATTGTATCCAATAATACATCAGAGCAGGTTTCGATAAGGAAGTGAGAGCCAGACTTCGAGCAGAGTGCCCCAGATCAGACCTGGAAGGAAAGGTCACCGATACCCCTGATATCGATCCCACGATGGTCACTTTCATGAAGAAATGATCAAAGGATCCTAAGAAAGGCCTCTCACAAAGATTCTGGAGCTGGCCTTCATGGCTAATGAATCTAACTCCCCTATTAATCCTGATATTTTAGTGGGATGGACTCAAAGAGATATATGCCACCTGGGTAATGCTAATGTGGCAGTCTCCACAGAAAGGAGACGATCCATCCTAATGCGAATAGACCCCCAACTGAATGAACTTGCTACCTCAGAGGCAGGGCAGTGGCCCAGGGACTTCTTTTTGGAGCTCTCTTCATCAAGGATCTTTCATAATTTGAAGGTACATTTAATTCCATGGATAAAGCCTAGTTGTCGCTAAAAAAGGTATTCCGGGATACTCTTTTTCGAAGGGCCGGACGTATGCGGGGTCGCTCGTCGGGACGTTACTATTACCAAGGCCCCAGATGTGAGTCCTTTGGTTGGGGATGAGGTTACGAAAGAGGGCAAGCTACAGATCCAACTTTCTACCCCGCTCGTCCCTGTGGGGGACGGTCTAGATTCCGCAATAACTACTATAAAGGACAGCAGAATGTCTCGCAAGAGTCCTCCAATGCAGGTGAGAATCATTCCTTATACAGAGGTTATTTTTGAAGGCAGAGTTTAGTTATTTCTGACAGAATGACAAAAATTGACCAAGGATCCTTGGTTGTTGGAGACAGTGCAGGGCTTCAAACTGGAATTTTATTTGTCAGTTTTCCCCTCCCCCATCTCCATTTTTCCCTTCACGATCAAGAGATCATAAGCTTAGAAGTCCAAACTCCTTTAAAAAAGGGGCCATTTGTCGGTCTTTTCCACATCCCAGGGGCTTTATCAGCCCCATCTTTCTGTTAGACAAGAAGGGAGGAGGGTCAAGGTTAGTTTTAAACCTAAAAGATTTCAATGCCTGGATAGTTTACAGGCATTTCAAAATGGAAGGAATTCATCTTCTAGGAGATATCCTACAAGTAGGAGATTGGCTGGTTTGTTTGGACCTAAAAGATGCGTATTTGAGCATTCTGATATTTCCTCATCACCAAGGTGATGAGACCTGTAGTAGGGTCCCTTCGCGCCTGAGGGGTAAGGTTAATCGTTTACCCTGATGATCCTCATGGCTCAGGACCCCTTAGTTCTCCACGAACACCAGTCATGGACGATTCAACTCCTCCAAGACCTGGGTTTCTTGATCAACCAATTGAAATCTTGTCTTTTTCTCTCCCAGTAGATAGACTTCTTGGGATTCCAGATAGACCCTGTGAAGTCCCAGTTGGTTTTACCCCAACAGAAAGTTCACAACATAAAGAAAAAATGACGCCTCCTGTTGTCAAAGCAACTTGTGTCCTTAAGGAATTTAGCTTGGATGGTGGGACTCCTATCGTCCTCAATCCAAGCTATCTTCCTGGGCCCCCTCCACTACAGAGCTCTTCAGAGGCTCAAGATATCTCATCTTCAAAAAGGGATTGTCATATGCGGACAAAGTCCCTCTTTCAGAGGAAGCAAAGACGGAGCTAGCATGGTGGCTCGAACATATGGAGCCCTGGAATGGCAGGGCAATCTTCGTCAATTCTCCAGATGTCATTCTGGAATCCGATGCCAACAGATGGGGTTGGGGAGCACGTTGCGAGACCCTGACCACAGGAGGCTGGTGGTCAGAGGAGGAACTTCAGCTCCACATCAATTGCTTGGAACTACTACCGGTTTCGTTTGCAATCCGGAGCCTGTCGCCCCTTCGGTTGGATTGTTGCATTCTGCTGAGGATGGACAACATGTCAGCAGTCAGGTGTGTCAACAGGGTGGGTGGTATGAAATCAAAGATTCAAGTGCAGACTGCCAAGGAATTCTGGGAATTTTGTCTACAACGCCGAATTTCATTATCTCCCAGGGGTGAACAACTCTGTAGCGGACTGGAATTCCAGATTTCTCTGGGATGGCAGCGATTGGAAGCTCCATCCTGGGGTGTTTCTCAACCTCAACCAGTGTTGGGGTCCATGTTTCGGTGGACTTGTTTGCCTCGCGGCTGAACCACCAACTTCCAAGGTTCTTCCGTTGGAAACCGGATCTGGAAGCAATAGCCTCGGATGTTTTTCTTCAGGATTGGGCCCCTCTCCTAGGTTATGCATTCCCTCCTTTCAGCATGATTCCACGAGTTCTGGCACAGGTTCACCGGCAGAAGTCAGAGAATCTCCTAGCAACCCCTCTATGGAGGGCTCAAGTTTGGTTCCCTCTTGCTTTGGAACTATTATGCGACTTTCCCCTTCTGATTCCTTTTCAGGACAACCTATTACAGGATCCGCTGGGGAATCCTCATCCCTTGATTGTGACAGGCAAACTCCGTCTGGTAGCTTTGAGAATTTCTGGCAACAATGGCTCCTGCCAGGCATTTCAGTGCAGGCTTCATTCTACATCCACCAAGCTTGGTCCACTAGCACACACAAGCAATATGCTTCATCTTGGAGACGATGGGTATATTGGTGTGTAGAACGACATTCTGGACCCTTTAAAGCCGATGCCAATTTAGTTGTTAATTTTCTGGCATCTCTGGTAGTATCTGGTCTTGCTCATAGGTCTATTAATAACTATAGATTGTCAATTTCAGCCAGGCATGTACCCGTCTCTGGCCAACCAATTGGCGAACACTTGGTGATTTGTAAACTTATGAGGGGTATTCGTTTATCTAACCCTCCTCAGCCTTGTTATTTGTCTCTTTGGGATGTTAATGTGGTGTTGTCTTTTCTTATATCCTGGCCAGAGAATAAATATTTGTCGCGCAAACAGGTGTCGGCCAAACTCACTTTACTTTTATGTCTTATTTCTTGCAAAAGAGTAGCGGATGTTAGGGCTTCTGATTTAGCAGGAAGGATTTTCTCCCCTGACGGGGTTTCCTTTTCCATTTCCAGGCGTACTAAAACAGGTACTAAAGCGGTGTCTTAGCCAGCGTTTCCACACAATTCTAAATTATGTGTAGTGCAATGTCTGAAAGCATATGAGGCAGCTGCGAGTGACTTCAGGAGGGACCCAGGTAGTCAGGTCCTTATTGCTCTCCAAAAACTGTTTAATCCGGTTTCTTCTGCTACCTTGGCTAGGTGGATTAGATGGTTACTATCCGAAGCAAGTGTTGATATCTCCATTTTTGGTGCCCATTCAGTTAGAGGAGCTATGGCTTCTAAGTCTTTTAATTTGGGGGTCAGGTTAGAGGATATTATGAGAGCGGCAGACTGGTTGTTTGAGTCAACATTTAAAGCCTTCTATTACAAGCCTATTTTAGATATTCCATCGGTGGTGGTGGATCAGCTGTGAACTAGCATAATCTGAGCCTGACATAGAATAAAATGTTTTCTAGCTTACGCGTCAAGAATTTTCAATTCTATTAAGGACAAAAGAGGCAAGGATTATCCCACCCTATTGTAATTGATGTATCGGCTTACAAGTTAAGAATTAACTTTCCCTTAAGATGTTCACTTTTTTTACTCTCCCTGTTATGATAAATGATATATCAGTGATTTTCACATGTTTAAGCTTGTTACAACCTTTTGTGGATTCTATGATTGGTTTTATGTTGTTTTTTCCTAGGTTTTGAGCATAAATAATTCTGGAATCTACAGTTCGTGGTGGTCGTTGGTCTATGTTTGTTCGCCCTGAATGGCACATCTTATGTGGATATGGCTCTTCATGTTCGGTGTGGGACTCTTTTCTTGTTGGAGTACCTGGCTCGATTTATCAACTTTGTTCTACTGTGCTTATTGACTCTTTTGTCTGTTAAACCCATTCGCAAAGAAAGAGGAAGGGTTTTGGTGTTACAGCCATATATTTATATATATATATATATATATATATATATATATATATATATATATATATATATATATGTATATCTATATATATATATATATATATACATACATACATACATACATACACACATCTCTATGGTTGGTCATGTGATCTATTGAATTATGGGATATATTTTGTTTAAGATAAACTTCTCTGATTGGCTGCTAGAATAATAAAGCATAGAAAGAGAAGCATAATCTTCGCATGTCCTTAATAGAATTGAAAATTCTTGACTCGTAAGCTCGCAATTTTTTTTACTGTGATGCCCATCATTTGGGTACTGCAATTTGTGTTTCACAGCTATAATAGAAACCCTACAATCATTGGGACTACACTTCCCAGAAAAGAATTGGGTGACTAAAATAGCAGAAATTATCGTGGAATTGCACTTCATCATACTTTTTTAAACTAAGGAATACACAAAGCGTTGTCCTGTTTTAGTAAGGTACAAGGCCTCAGAATACCTACTGTAGGTTTGACACTACTTCCGATCCTGAAGCCGCTACCTGCTCACCGGCTACTTAACCCCTTCTGTGCCCACGACTAATGGTTAAGTCCTGCAGCACAGTGCTCGTGTGCCCAGGACATAACCATTACATCCTGGGCACAGAGCACAGAGGGAGGGCTAGCGCTCCCTCTGTGGGGATCTCCCCACCCCCAAGGCAGGGATGGAATGGGAATTTATTTTAGGCCATTTCTGCCCCCCCTGGGGGCAGATCGGCCTATTGTTATTAGGCCGATCTGCCCCCGGAAGGGCCAGAAACCTCTAGGCGCCAGGGCAATTTTTTTTTTTTGTGTTTTTTTTTTTGTTTGTTTGGTTTTTTTAGAGATGGGGAGCGACCCATTAGGCAAGGGTCGCTCCCCTGGGGGGCAAATTGTATTTAGACCATTTCTGCCCCCCTCGGGGGCAGATCGGCCGATTTTAGGTCAATCTGCCCCCAAGGGGGGCAGAAACCACTAGGCACCTGGGATCTTTTTTTTTGCGCCAATGTCATGCAAGTGGAGCGACCCCGTATGCAAGGGTTGCTCCACGGGGGGTGGGCAGGGGTGGGGGGCAGGGTGGCAAATATATTTTAGGCCATTTTTGCCCCGAGGGCAGATCGGCCTATTGTTATTAGGCCGATCTGCCCCCAGGGGGGGCAGAAGCCTCTAGGCGCCAGGAATAAATTTGGGGGGGATTTTTGTTTTTTTGTTTTGTTTTGTTTTTTAAAGGTGGGGAGCGACCCCTTAGGCAAGGGTCGCTTCCCGGGGAAGGGGAGGCAAATTTATTTTAGGCCTTTTCTGCTCCCCCTGGGGGCAGATCGGCCTATTGTTATTAGGCCGATCTGCCCCCAGGTGCGGCAGAAACCTCTAGATGCCAGGGATAAAAAAAAATTATTTTTTTTTGTTTTGTTTTTTAGTCAAGGGTCACTCCCCTCGGGGGCAAATTGTATTTAGACAATTTCTGCCCCCCTTGGGGGCAGATCGGCCGATTTGTGTTAGGCCAATCTGCCACATGGGGGCAGAAACCACTTAGGCACCAGGGATTGGTGTATGTGTATGGCTGTGTTTTCTTTCGGGGGGCAGCACCTTAGGTAAGGGTCGCTCCCCATGAGGGCACATTACTGTTGGCCATATCTGCCCCCATTGGGGGCAGATGGGCCTATTTTTGGAAGGCCCATCTGCCCCCAAGGGGGGGCAGAAAGCCCACCAGAGGCCAGGAAAGATTTTTTTTCAAAAATAATAGGGTGGGGGTATGGCCATACCCCCACCCCAAATAAATGGGGCCAAAGTTGTTCTGCCCACCAGTGGGCAGATGGGGCAATTACCCCTGATCCACACCCTGGGGGGCAGAAAGTCTACTAGATGCTAGGGAATTTTTAAAAAACAAAACATAGTGGGGTGGTGGCTACCAACCAGTATGGGCCTGGTTACGCCCCCACGTCAACTGAAGGGGGTAACAGTCTTTCAGCTCTCCCCCGCACTCTAAAACATCTTATCCCACAGCAAGCAAGAAGACATTTGAGTACTTTGGGTTTAAGTTTTACATTTGGGCCATGAGAGCTTGGCTTACTCTCAAAATCATCCCACTTGGAATGGTGAGGGCTGCACTTTATGGACTTTGGGACGCTGCCATGTAGAAAAATCCACAAGACCTAGACACATCTGAAAACTAAACATCTGGGTGATTCCAGGGTGGTGTGTTTCACATGCACCCCACACGATTTTTGTACCCACAATCCCCTGCAAACCTCTAACTTTGCTGGAAATCACACATTTTTCCCACATTTTTGTGATGGAATCTTCCGGAATCTGCAGGAATCAACAAAATTCCTACCACCCAGCATTGTCTCATCTCTACCGATAACAATTCTGCTGCACTTGTCAGCCTAAAAATGTTTTTTTGCAAACTGCCCTTTTGGAACCCCTTTGTTCCCCCTCAATATCGACATGTTTTTGACTCTTCCCTTTCACAAGCACTTGGCCCACCTACACAAATGAGGTATCATTTTTACTGGGAGACTGAGGGGAACATTGGGTGGTATGAAATGTGTCCCAATGCGGTGATCCCACACAGAAATGTGGGAAAAAATGTGATTTGTTTAGCTAAATTTGAGGTTTGCTGAGGATTCTGGGTAAGAAAACATTGGGGAATCCACGCAAGTCACACCTCACTGGACTCCCTCAAGTGTGTAGTTTTCAGAAATGTCTGGGTTTTGTAGGTTTCCCTAGAAGGCTGCTGAGCCCAGGACCAAAAACGCAGGTGCCACCCTGCAAAAACAGGTAGTTTTGTATTTGATAATTTTGATGTGTCCAGATAGTGTTTTGGGGCATTTCCTTTCGTGGGCAGTAGGCCCACCCACAAAAGTGATGTACCATTTTTATCGGGAGACTTGGGGGAACGCTGGGTGGAAGGAAATGTGTGGCTCCTCTCTGATTCCAGAACTTTCTGTCACCGAAATGAGAGGAAAAAGTGTTTTTTGGGCCAAATTTTGAGGTTTGCTAAGGATTCTGGGTAACAGAACCTGGTAAGAGCACCACAAGTAACCCCATCTTGGATTCCCCTAGGTGTCTAGTTTTCAAAAATGCGCTTGTTTGTTAGGTTTCCCTAGATGCCGGCTGAGTTAGAGGCCACAATCCACAGATAGGCACTTTGTAAAAAACACCTCTGTTTTCTGCGAAAAAATGTGATGTGTCCACGTTGTGTTTTGGGCCATTTCCTTTTGTGGGCGCTAGGCCTACCCACACAAGTGAGGTACCATTTTTATCGGGAGACTTGGGGGAACGCTGGGTGGAAGGAAATTTGTGGCTCCTCTCAGATTCCAGAACTTTCTGTCACTGAAATGAGAGGAAAAAGTGTTTTTGGGCCAAATGTTGAGGTTTGCAAAGGATTCTGGGTAACAGAACCTGATGAGAGCCCCACAAGTCACTCCATCTTGGATTCCCCTAGGTCTCTAGTTTTCAAAAATGCACAGGTTTGGTAGGTTTCCCTAGGTGCTGGCTGAGCTAGAGGCCAAAATCCACAGGTAGGCACTTTGCAAAAAAACACCTCTGTTTTCTTTGAGAAAATGTGATGTGTCCACTTTGTGTTTTAAGGCATTTCCTGTCGCGGGCACTAGGCCTACCCACACAAGTGAGGTACCATTTTTATCGGGAGACTTGGGGGAACATAGAATAGCAAAACAAGTGTTATTGCCCCTTGTCTTTCTCTACATTTTTTCCTTCCAAATATAAAACAGTGTGTAAAAAAGACTTCTATTTGAGAAATGACCTGTAATTCACATACTCGTATGGGTACCCCATAATTCAGAGATGTGCAAATAACCACTGCTCCTCAACACCTTATCTTGTGCCCATTTTGGAAATACAAAGGTTTTCTTGATACCTATTTCTCACTCTTTATATTTCAGCAAATGAATTGCTGTATACCCGGTATAGAATAAAAACCCATTGCAAGGTGCAGCTCATTTATTGGCTCTGGGTACCTAGGGTTCTTGATGAACCTCCAAGCCTTATATATCCCTGCAACCAGAAGAGTCCAGCGGATGTAACAGTATATTGCTTTCAAAAATCTGACATCACAGGAAAAAGTTACAGAGTAAAACGTGGAGAAAAATGTCTGTTTTCCCCTCAATTTCAACATTTGTTTATTTCAGCTGTTATTTTCTGTAGGAAACAGTTGTAGGATCTACACAAATTACTCCTTGCTGAATTCAGATTTTTGTCTACTTTTCAGAAACGTTTAGCTTTCTGGGATCCAGCATTGGTTTCTCATCCATTTCGGACACTAACTGGAAGGAGGCTGAAAGCACAAAAAATAATAACAAATGGGGTATGTCCCAGTAAAATGTCAAAAGTGTATTGAAAAATCGGGTTTTCTAATTCAAGTCTGCCTGTTCCTGAAAGCTGGGAAGATGGTGATCTTGCCACCGGCAAACCCTTTGTTGATGCCATTTGCAGGGGGAAAACCACGAGCCGCCTTCTGGAGCCCTTTTTTACCATTTAAAAAAAAAAAAAAAATGTTCACTGTATTTTGGCTAATTTCTTGGTCTCCTTCAGGGGAACCCACAAAGTCCGGGTACCTTTAGAATCCTTAGGATGTTGTAAAAAATGACGCAAATTTGGCGTGGGTAGCTTATGTGAACAAAAAGTTATGAGGGCCTAAGCGGGAACTGCCCCAAATAGCCAAAAAAAAAAGGCTGGTCACAGGAGGGGAAAAGGCCTGGCAGCGAAGGGGTTAAGGTGACGCGCAAGAATGGAACATTATATAAAAGTAAACTAGAGCGTTAACACTTTAAAAGTAAAGCACAGTGGCACCGTCGTTTTTGAACAGAAAGGGAGTCGGGAAAATCAAAAACAAGTCGGTAAATCAATATAAATACGGCAATTGTGAAAAAAAAGCACTCATTTTTTAAATCAAAAGAGGCTTTTCAAACTATTTTGAAATCAAAATCGTTCATAAATATGTAGTGTTACTTTAACGGATCGGTACAAAGCTTCTTACGAACATAAACATGTTAATAAATAATTATCGCTGCTCATTCTGGTTTGCCTGTTACAGACGGCCACCTATCAGCGTTTCCCTGTCACATACTGACAGAGACTGCAAAGAGTTCTTGTCCTTCTTTAGTCTCCATGGACAAGGATGGCTTCGTAACTTAAAAGGCAGGCGCGGATCTTTCGCGCTTGCGCTGAAACCGGCTTCCTTACTGGATGCCGGTGGCCATTTTGTTCCCCCTGACAGTGGCTCCTGAGTCTGCAGAGCCTACAGTCTTTGCTGAGAGGTCTGGGACCTTTCTGCTCTGGGCTCGCTCTCTCGTTTGAGAGACGCGTTCACTGGTTAAAGGGGAAACCATGGAGGACGACGGGCAGCCGAGAACCCTGTGAGTTTTGAAGTTGTAGGACTGCGGGGAATAGATATACACATATGTTTGTAGTGTGTTAATTCATGGTGCAGCTTTCGGGCATCAGACGCCAAAGCGCCCCATTGATGTAGCTTTTCCTGGATGAAACCATTCAATTAGGTATGCTATCCTTCTGGTTTCACGGGCAGTGTTTTGGGTCATGGGCTGCATTATACCAAGCCAATTCATTCTAAAACCCAGACTCTTTGATTAGCTTTTATTGACCGGCTCTGATTACCCATCTTGGCAGCACAGATTTGTGTGTTAAAGACCCCGGGTTTGAAGTAGTCACCCGAAATTGCCTATTTGAGGAGGCGCGTTACCTGACGAGGTAGGCTTCTAGTTTTGAGAAATGCGGTGTAGGGGATAGGCAGTTTGATGTTCGTGTGACACGGGCACTGCATGGAAGAATGCGAAATTTGAGGTGGTAGTATAGCAAAGGGTATTAAGTAAAACATAGTTTTGTCAAGTTAGGGTAGCTTTCTTTAATGAATTTACGCCGAGGGCACTTGAAGTCTGGCGGTATTTTGAAGTTTCGTGCTTTATTCCTGGTCCATTCTCCAGGTTTAACGGTTTACTACATCATACACATCTCGGATCAAGTGCCTTGGCTCATTGTTTCTATTTATCCTTCATCGCTTATAGAAACTATGTGCTGTGGTAGTGACGTTCTTACCGTTGCTCTGCCCAGTTACCCTTTTTTGTGACGATCTAGTGCCGAACACAGAACACCTGCGGAGGTCGGTAATGTGGCGCTTCTGTCTTATTTACCTAGTTACATTTATGATCATTAAGTTCATTTTTTTTTTTTTTTTTGACTCGCATCATCCATTCTTTTGGCATTGTTTTGCTGATCTTATTGTTTTGAATGGGACAACCTGACGTGTTGTCAATAAAATGTTTTATTTTAGCAAGCAACAGCTGTTCATTTTTCCTTATAACAAATACTACACATTCTGCAGAAGTATTCGGGTCCAAGTGTCTTAAAGAAGGGGTGCTTCCATCTTTTCTGGTCTCAAAGATTTCTCCTTCTTTTACCAAAAGTGTTTCACTTTTTGGGACACGTTTTCTAATCTTTTCTTTGTCTTTTTGAGGACTAAACTTTCCTGCCTGATAGCAACTTATTCAGGGCCCATTGTCGGGGAGATTGGATCTTTGTACATTAAAAGGAGTATGTAGGGTTAGAATTCATGACCGTAGTATGGCATTACGTTTTTTAATGCTTTAAGAAACTGTAGGTAAAGAGAAGTAACAATATAACAATTTTCTTAGCTTTCCTCGCTTTGATATTTACACTATCGCAGGGCAGGTTTATCAATTTCTTACCTGAGCCAAATATGGCTTTGTGGGATATTTGGAAAGGGACAGATAAATACAACAAGAAATCTGTTTCTGAGAAGATGTTCTTCTAGAATGAATTCTGGAGGAAACGTAATAACGAAACCGGATGTTTACGAATAAGGGTTGAACTGATTGATATATTTGGACGATCATACATTGTACCCTGAGATCCTGAGGAAGTACTGAGATGTGTGGATTAACTCTGTTATAGTGACACCTTTATTACCCACCCCTTCTAATATGTTAATTCTCCACAAACTCAAAAGTTACATAAATATCATGTAAAGGCACAATGAAAAATCCTCCTAAAGGTGATTTGGGGAAAATGGGCCATAAATAGATGGATCATCTTTGAGACCGCATACAATTTGAACATGATATGTTTCCATCAGGTATTTGACATTTGATTGTGCTGTGCATAGCAATTTGCCATTTTGGGTTTTGCCCGACCCTCTC
Source organism: Pleurodeles waltl (assembly GCF_031143425.1). Taxonomy (NCBI): domain Eukaryota; kingdom Metazoa; phylum Chordata; class Amphibia; order Caudata; family Salamandridae; genus Pleurodeles; species Pleurodeles waltl. The sequence continues at coordinate 722,566,419 of NC_090445.1, forward strand.
CATGAAAGGTAAAAATACTTAAACGTTCTAATTATTTGGTGCCCTGTGTTAACTGATCCTTAAAGAGTAGGACTTTAACAATCTAGTCGTTCTGCTGACTGTTAACAACGCAAAGGTTTTCTTGTTCCTAAAATACTACTTTCAAAGCTACATAAATACGTTTTTTTATTCATTTTTTTTTTAAATTTTTTTTTATTGAAGGCAACCGAGAAGTACAGGCCTCCATCTCACTTAAATATTTTCCTTTCTGGTAAAAGAAAAACAGCTTTTCTAGCTAACGACCCCAAAAGACACATGTAATATAATAAATACTTAACAAGTACCGTTGTCCTCTATTGTCATCTCAGGGTTATAGTGACATTTAATAACAACCTGGCGTTCGGCTCCATCGTTTGTGATGGCACCATAACAGTTTGATGGCAGTGTACCACCGGTCTCCTCACTTAATACTTTTTGTCATCACTTTTCATTCAGGAAAGACGTTTATTCTCAAGTTAGGCACAAATGTATTGTGGCCATAAATGTCTTGTTCACAGTAAAGCAGCAGGTTTGATCATGTGATTTAATAAACTTATTTCACATGGTATACAGTCAGCAGAGAAGATATACTGAACATAAAAAGCTACAGTCAAGTCTACATTTTTCCCGGGTTATATTTCAAATAAGGTATGCTTGTCCAATACTGAGTTATGTACAGTTTTTATTTCAGAGGGCAATCATTGGCAATTCTTACAGCATATTACCTTGTAGGGGCCACTTACATAGATAGTTGCTTACATGTTTAATGTTGTTATAGGTGGACGATCTCTGGTAGTTAATGACTACATTGTTTTTGTGTATGGGTACATTGTGATAAATTTACAGATTTTTGTAAAAATTAAGGAAAAAACAGGTCTTGCTTTGAAGGAGTGTTATGGTAATGTGAAGCATACAAGTAAATAGCATGAGAATAGATTTGTATTTGTGTGGAAGGAAAGAGCTGTTGGGTAATATTGGTGTACATTAAAAGGTCAGATCACAGTTGCACAATCAAACCAAACCTAAAAATCTATGTAAGTTAATAACTGCCCTCCTCCCAGCTCTGCTGTTGCCGAAGAAAAACAACATACATTATCTATTTATCTAAGGCATTTTAATAGCATTAGAGTGTATTGGGGGTGCCAATGAAAGTACACGCTTAAGCATTTGTTTAAATAAATAACATGATCACATCACCGTGGAGGGAAAGCACTTTTTGTGGAACCACACAACTTCTGCCCAGTCGAAACATATACTCCTGGCTACGAACATGTGGGCAGTGCCAAATCCCCTGTCTGGTGAGGCTTACATAATTGTCTGGTGACAGCTGCTCTGTTAAGTCAGACAATTAAAATAAGATTTCACCTTAGTGAGTTCTCATGTCCTATTGCCTTATGTGGATACTAAATTATATATTTGTCCAAAATAAAGCATGACATCTACATTTCTCGTGGAACAAGATGGCAATTCATCAAGTGAGCGGTTCTCGTGTAGCTATCTCCCTTTACGATACCAGTCCAATAAAATTTATAGTGCTCTAATGGACTCCACTGATAAGGATAAAACACATTTATATCTCATGAGAAAGCAGCTGGGAACTAGATACACCGTTATCCTATAGCCTTTCAAAGAGTCATAATTCTAGTGGTACACTTAGTTATCAGCATAAAACTGAATTTGTAGTGTATTTGGTCTTTAAATTTTAATTTCGGTATTATTGCAGATACTGTACACCAAAATTTACATTACTATTAATATTTTTCACAATATCAGTGTTTAACATACTAGAATCGCTCCCCTCTCCCCATCCCGACAGTGTACTTGGTAAGAATCATTAAAACTATTTAAAATAATAGGTCATGCTTCATCTTAATTGATAGTTTCAGTTGCTCATTTCAGTGTACATGCAGTTTAAAGTAATCATAATCCTCATTTCATCATCAGACTAAAATGTTTAGGTTAATCAGTACATAATTATCTGTTAGCTATCTTTTACTTCTCTTTCCTTTTTGAGAACATTATAAGTATTTCTGTTCTTCGTCAGACTTGTTACCAAATATGAATAGATTTTTTTTTTGTCTCGGTTCATGCTATATAAATACCACATACATGCGGGTAATATTATATATTCCTTGTGGTTGATTGCCTTTGGGAACAAAAATCATTTTCATATTTTGTAATATTATATGCTACTAATTGTTAAATACCATGTCTTGCATCTAGATTTATCCTGTTGGGGTGCACAGTGTTCAAACTGCAGTAGTATAAAACTAATTTTTCACAGGAGCCCATAAAATAGTTTCCTTGATTTGCGGGAGTAACATAATGACACACTGCAGAGTTTCAAGGTTGCCCTCTAAGGAAACCTTCATACATATCGGAGCTCAACCATAGCTCATTGTTTACTTAGCATCTTTTGTGAAGGCCATGCAAAGCTTTATTCCAAGATGCATTATTTATGCCGTGCTGGCAGTAGCTTCAACAATCTCTGAGCAGAATCTTTATTGAATCAACAGCCTATTCATAAAAGCTGAACGCTATAATTGCAGTATGTGTCCACTGTTAGCTCTGCTTTACTAGCCGAGCACTTATTCCTATAGGCAACTTGTGGCTTTTAAGTAATCACTTCTCTCAGTATTGCTTGATGAAACCCCGAAACTGTCCATTTCAGCTAGGCCTCCCCTTTTCCCCCTTTCCCATTTTTTTGTATTGTGGGATGCACTTATCTGGACAGTATTTGCAGTTGTGTTAATAGAAATGCGTTCCTAAGGTATTTTTATTGATTGAAATGCGCTTAACCAGACCATAGGCTGGATTAGTGCTTTGAGACTGTTAGGTGTGTTCTGTGCAGTAATGGTGACTTTAAAAAGCATATTTATTATTTTTGGTTTGTAGGAATTTGCACTACTACAAGTTTGTATTTTGTCTGAACTTGCATCCCTAAAACCTTTAAATATTTTCTTTGGTCCCTTGGTGGGGGGTGTTGTGAATATTATAGAAGAAGTGAGTAAAATAAGCCATAGCCCCAACTACCGCCTGAGATCACTTGGTGCGTGTTGTGCGTTTTTAAGTGTTTTTAAAAAGAATAATAATTTGTTCTTTGGTATTTGTGCTACTACCACATTAAAATATATTTAGTAGGCCTTTACCATCCCTTTATGGAGTTTATGAACTATGTAGTGTGTATTACTAGGTGCCACTTGCAATGCTTGGTACATATATGCTTTATCAGACTCCGGGCTTTTGCTTTGTTTGTGTTTTATATTTGTCGGGATTCATATATTTTGGATGTTCCTTAAGCATGAAAGGAGGAGTGAGTTCTGCTTATTTTGCACTTTTTGGTGTGTGCTGTATGTTTTTGAATTTAGCTCCATTTTAATAGCGTTAACTTGGATAACATAGCAAATTATGGTGCCTGTTTTTATGGCTGATTGAGCAGCACGACTATAACTCCTATGGACAGAGGTGGCTGTGGAGTTTCACACACTCACCTCCCACTCCACCCGACATAGAATTTTAGCCACCTGCTACCTTTTTGCTATTTATGGCTTTATAGTTTGATATTGTTTCTTTGAAGGAATATAACTTTACAAAGTAAAAATGCACAAAGAAATGGAAATAATACTGTGCTAAATAATAATGCCTATAGAAGGACACAAAAGGTACATCAAACAAGAACATAGTATAAGAAGCCTTCCTGGCTGCCTAAGCAGCAGGGCTCCAAAGCATAGGGATAGAGGTGGCTGCTGCTCCTCAACTCCCCATTCCACTCCCTGACTGTGTATAACATAGCGAGTTAAAGGGTAATGGAGCTGGACTTCCTGGCTCCACATGCAGCAGGGCTCCAACCCCCAGAGAAAGAGGTGGCCACAGGGGCTTCACACTTTCACGCCCCAACCTCACACCTGATATAGACTTACAGTTGCCTTCTACCTTTTTAGCTATATATTCAGATAGCCAGATAACAACTCTACAAAGTATTTATTTAAACCACATTTGTTTTTGGTTTAACTGGAAGCACTCCCAAAAGGAAACATACATTTATTTATATATAGGTAATGGAACACTTTTTTGTGATTATGTATATAATTTTAAAATTTGCATCGTGTCCATATTACGGCCTCTGTTTTTATATATTATTGTGGGATATTTTGCAAAACATTTAAGCAAAAGACATACACCGGAATAGTGCCTTCAGAGTAATTGGCCTTTACCGCATGCTTTAAGTCACTTCAAAAAACATAATTATTTGTAATATTCCTGTGTATATATGTGAAAGGGAGTGTGAGAGTGAATGCTTTTTAACAGAAAATTATCGTGTTTCGCTTTACAGCTATATTGTTGGAAAATACTTTTATTACTTCTGGAGGAATCTGAATCAACGCTGTGCTATTGGATAGCAAACATGTATTTACATTATTAACCACGTCAAATAGCGGCGTTCATAACACCTTGTTCGCAAGCAGATGTTAGCATTTGCTTTCTGGTCGTAAACATTCCCTTAACTGCTTGATGTTGCTGTTTAAGTTCACAAACTGCTTTTATCTCCTATTTATACTGCAATCTTTTGTTAGTATAGGTGTAGCGCACCCCCCATGTTTCACACACAGGTAAAATACAAAGTTTTTAACCCCCTGCTGCTGCCCTTGCTTACACTTCTTTGAAAATCACCACACGTTTCCATCCTTTTTATGGTAAATATGTTTTTTTGTTTTCTTTGAATTCTTTCCAGCCAGCAACTCTGGTATTCCATTGCAGTTATGTCCGATTTAAATTTAGGATGCTAAATAGCAAGCAACATTTTAATTTTTGGCTACAGATACAGGAAGAAGGTAAATGGAAATGTTTTAGTTATATGTAGTTGTTTATATACAGGACCACTGAAGTTATATGACAAAGCACCAAATTATAAGGCAGGGTTGACCAATTTATGTGGCAAGAAAAGCATTTATAACACCAATAGCTCAAACTCTCAAAAATGCAAGACCTATTGCATTGCATATGCTTGTTTAGTCTTGTATGTGTTTGAACTGCTAACTTAACTTTTTGTAAATGAATTTCACAGCTGCAGTAATCAATAGGTGTGGCTGTAGACCTTACACCTAACCCTGTGGGATGGACAACTCCAGCTACACAGGTGGATCAATCCTTGTCAAGGATAAGTTACTGTATAAGGGAGACTAGGCAGATTACCTTGTTTCGGGAAGAAAATGATCTAAATCTGACAGATGTATTGTCCATTGCATTCTCCCAGCCAGTCTGGGCATTGGAAGTCTGGCTTACGCCCCTAGATTCCTTAAATTGTACAGAATTAAAAGAAATATTGTTTTCATACCTTCCCTACAGTCTTGAGTTGGAAATACCATCAGATATACAGTGCACCATACACATACAACAACCTTTTACCATCCCCGAAACTACTGAAAAGATGTACACCATACCACAAAAAGCATAATCTGCACACCAAGATCTAGCTTCCTGCCAAATTTGGTGTAATTCCATTCAGCGTTTCATACTTTAGACTTTTCTATAGACCCAATTGGGAAACAGTGATTGCCCCCCCCCCCCCTTCCCCCTCCCCTCTTTTCTCAGTCCCTGCTTGGTGGCTCATTCGTCAAACGGCATCTTTACCTATGGAAACTGGGTGCTAACTGTAACTACCTACAGACTTATACAACTATAGATGTATTTCTAGGCAGCTATAGCTAGGTAGCTACAGTTAGGCCCTAGTTTCCATAGACAGAGTTTTTTTTTGTTTTTGCTAATAACTTTGGCCCCATTTAACGAATCTTCATGAAATTTTCATAACTAGTATGCCACTCGCTTCAGCTGCTGTCTTGAAAATTTTGCATTGATTTGTCAAGCAGTGGCAAAGAAAAAGGGGGGGTTCCATGTGCACGCCTACAGCCTGAACCGCTTGATGGAATTAAACCACTTTTTGCAGGAAGCTAGATCTTGGTCCAGAAAGAATGCTTTTTATAATTTGGTGCAAATCTGTGTAGTAGTTTTGGAGTTATTAAAGGAAAAATAAATTGATGCGTCTAGGGCTGCAGAGAGTCAGCAAATCTAACATATCCCATGGTGAGATCTGATTGGCTGCCAGAACTTCAACCAGGAAGCCATCTTGGCTCTCAGTCAAAAAATGTAGTTTTTTTTTTCCCTGTGAATATTCAGCAAAAATTGAGATTTTCCTAGCCTTGGTGTCTACAGAGTAAGTAGAGCTGAGAAGAAATCCTTAAAGAAGTCCATCAGGAGCGGAGGAGGAAGAACTGACGACCCAGAACTTCAACAAGGAGGCACCAGGCAAGGTGAAACCGGATGTGGATCAGCTGGATGCAGCTGAGCTCGTTGAGGGCATGGCAACTGCAGAAGCAGCAGCAGGGAGGGTTAATACAAACGCGTCGGGATAATACTCGCCTCCGTGTCTTCTTAATAAAAACTAGCCTTTCAGGCACCCAGGCTAGGAAAAATCTCAATTTTGCTTTAACAAACTCCTATTATGCTTGTTTAAAGCGATGAAATAAGTGTCCAATGGATGATCTACAGGTTTACAATAAAGTTCTAAACGGACTAACGTTTGGCTAATCTAAAGATCAGAGAATGTCATGTAAACTAGCCCCTGCCCAAAAGGCTCGAGAGGCCACAGCCCCTCTCACAGAATGAGTGCCATAAGAAAGGGTAGAGACACCAGCTAGGGACATGAGTCATCTTACCCAACGAGCCAAGAGGGGAGCCGAGACTGATTTGTGGGGTTTCTGAAAGGAAATAAGTAATTGGCAAGAGGAGTAAGTTCTGAGATCTGTAGTTCGAGGAAACGTACGTTTTCAAACAATTAACAATTACACAGTTTAGGTTGGGGGTGGGAAGGAGTAATGTACAGCGGATAAATTAGTTTTGGTACGCCTACTGACCTGAAAATAAACACTTGGAGAGGAATAACAGAAAGAGGAAAAATCGAGGGCGTTAACATCTGATACACGTTTAATAGAGACTAAACACAAGCATAGTCAATCTGGTAGACAAATGTTTCAGCGATAAATCAGCATTATCCGGCAATACAAGAAATAATCAAAGTACTGAGTTCACATCCCACATAACATTGTGTTTAGGAACTGGAGGTTTAGCAAAACGTACTCCCTTTAAAAGTGGACAAACCAAAAGGTGTTCTCCAACGGGCCTTCCATCCACTCTGGTATGTTCTGAAGAGATCGCAGACCTGTAAGTATTAACAGTATGATAAGCCTTACCCTGCAAAGCCAAGGAAGCCTGAAACTTCACCACTAAGGTTACAACTGCTGAAAAGGGGTCTGAATCACTGTCCAAACACCAGCTACACCAAACCAACCAGGTGGATTTGTAATCCCTTATTTTACCCAGAGCCCAGGATTGCTGATTGAACTGGACAGCTTCCTCTGAAATTCCTGGGGTTCTCCAGTAAGCCCCAAAATTCTCAATGCTATGAGATGCAGGGAGCCCTCTAAGACCAGACTGTGGGGAAGACCCTGAAGGTTCAAGAGCAGATCAGGAAAAGGAGGATCAATACTGGAAGATCCTGAGGAGAACAGTGAGTACCAAGGCTGGGACTGCCAGAATAGAGTGATCAGAACAAGGTATGAGCGCTGTCTGTGGGCCTGAGCTAGCACCTGAGGAATAAAGAAGGAAGGAGGAAAATCATAGAGGAGAAGAGGAGGCCATGACTGGAGGAAAGCATCTGTGGCCATAGCTAGCGGATCTGGCCTCCAGCTGAAGAAGGCAGGAAGTTGAGTGTTGATCTGGGACGCAAAGCGGTCGTTTGACATGGAACTGAAGAAAGATGACTGAATACGGAAGGATGAAGTTTCCAATCGCTTGAGTTGTAGATATGCCTGGAAAACCAATCTGCTACCACTTTAAGTTTGCTTGGCAAATATTCTGCCCTGACCGAGCCATTTATTGGGAGACAGAATTCCTACAGACTCCTGGCCAAAAGAGCCAGAGGTTTGGATCTCGTTCCGCCCAGACTGTTTAGACAACCTGTCTTCAGTCGGGTATATATTCTCAGAAGATCTGAGCATTTTACTCTGCCTTATATAAAGGACTGAATGGCAAAGGAAACTGCAAGCATCTCTAAACAATTGATGTGCAGCAAGGACTCCTGAACAGACCATGGACCCCCCAGTTGAGAGTTGCCCACATCTTGCTCCCCAACCTGTCAGACTTGCTTCTGATTCTAAGACCAGATCTGGGGGGGCAGAGAAAATCATTCTCCCGTTCCAAATGACTCATCCACCAGCAAAGTTCTTCTCTGGACTCGGAATCCAGAATGACGGGTTCCGAGTAAGCCAATCCCTTTCGAAGATGACAGATCTTCAACCTCTGTAGAGCCCTGTAATGAAGGGGCCCCGGAAAGATGGCCTGAATGGAGGAGGAAAGATCTGAGGGAACAGCGAGGGATAGATAATGCGTGACGTTGAGAAGGAATTGGAACAGACTTTTGAAGATTTCTAAGAAACGCCAGCATTGACAAAAGGTCCCAGCAACTGTTTAGGTGATCTAGCAGGCAAGACTTGTCTTGTGCCATGATGAGGAAATCGTCCAGATAGTCTGAGTCTTATCTCCTGACCTCTGAGGAAGGTCACTACTGGTTAAAGGATCTGAACTGAAAGAAAGACACACACACACACACACACACACACACTCACACACACACACACACACACACACACACACACACACACACACACACACACACACACACACACACACTCACACTCTCACACACTCACACTCTCTCTCTCTCTCACACTCTCTCTCTCACTCACTCACTCACTCACTCACTCACTCACTCACTCACTCACTCACTCACTCACTCACTCACTCACTCACTCACTCACTCACTCACACACTCACACACTCACACACTCACACACTCACACACTCACACACTCACTCACACACTCTCTCCCTCCTAGGATGAATGGGTACTGAGAGATGCGCTTCTTGAAGGTCCAGACGAACCAACCGTTTTGAAGCAGAAAATCTCTTAGAAGGAGAATAGTCTCCATCCTGAATTGGTGATATACCACAAAATTGTTGAAGAGCTTCAGGTTTGTAACTGATCGATTGTGTGTTTTTTTTTTTTTTTTTCTGAACCAGAAAGATGGTATTGAGGAACCCTGAAGGGTTGAAGGAAACCTTTTCTGTAGCCTGTTCTGTCAGTAAGAATTGCACTTCCTCCTGAACCAGAAGGAACTGATCTTGGGGAAAATGAAGAGGTTGAGGCAGGTGAGTCTGACAGGGAACCTGATAAAGCTCTCTGCAGTAACCTTGAACGGTTTGGATAACCCAAGGATCCGAGGTTAGGGAGAACCAGGCATCTAGACGAGATCCCAGTCTGCCTCCTATGGGAGGAAGGCCAGAATTGAAAGTCCTTACCTGGAAGCTAGGCTCCTTCGAATCTGTATCCCCTGTTACAGGCTCCACGGAAACATCGAGGATAGAATTGAGGTTTAGGCCCCTGGTAGAATTCTTGGTAAGTGCCCTGGTTGAAGGAGCCTGTGGCGAGGGATTTCCCTCTTGAAAAATAATGGCTTGCAAATAGACCCCTTCCTTTGCTGGCCCTTCCAAAAACACGCTGGGGGGAACAAAAAATCTTTATCCAAAGAAGTAAACGCAGAAACATATCTGCTCATCTCCTTTATTAAACGAGTTTCCAAAGAGCAGGCCATCCGCATTAGGCCTTCCTCTTTGGTTACCAATGATCTGAGTTTGGGGTCAATTTTTGGCAGAAGGCCTTTTCGCTGCTCCTGGGAAATACAGGCATTAGCATTGCCTAGCATTCATATTGTTTTCTGAGCCCAGTTAGAGAGCGCCTCAGGGTCTACTTGATAGCCCTCCATCTGGGCCTCTTCGGCCAAATCAAATATCCCAATTAAAGGTGCAACTAAGTCCAAATGTCTACCCTGGTAGTTAGATCAGTCCCCATTGACCCCCCCCACCCCTTCTTGGGATCTTTCCTAAACTTGGTTAAAAAATAAATGCCATGTTTCGGTCACTCGTCTGGGTATCAGCCACCTTGAAGGGAAGGTCCAGGACACTCAGACTTTAACTTGTTCCTAGACGACTTAACAAGTGCATGCCTTAAATAAAAGGACACACTATCAGAAACCTGATAGTATGGGAACCACTCAGAAGAATTTGGGTTGTGGATTGACATTGGGTCAAACATGGGTCACCAAAATGATCAACTAGATCATCAGACACCAGATGAGTGGAGAACACAGAAGGATACATTTTACGACTTTTCTCCAAGGGCCCATTATCATCCATTGTTTGTGTGGCATCATCTAAATTGTCATCCCCATCACTGTAAGTGTCTCTAATATGGAGAATATTAAGGGGAGGGGAAGGTAGCCCCGAAGAATTAGCTTCCTGATTGGGAGGCCCCAATTTAACAGAAATGCCTTTGGAAGGCACATAGGGAGGTGCCACACATTTTGTCTCTCTTTTAGAAGGATCATCCTTGGGGGTTCTGCAACAATTTTGATAGAGAGGCTTCCAAGTTCTTTTAAATGTGCAGGATGGATACAGAGACCGCCTGCTGGAAAGAGTCTTTTAATGAATGATTCCACATTATCCTTTATAGGTTTGCTCATCACCAGACATAATTACAGACAAAAGTGGTGATTTATAATGGGGAAAAACCCTGAAAAAAGTATAAAAATTATGAAAGGGTTAACCAAAATGAAAAGGAAGCCCAGAAAAGCTGTTATACAGAAAAACCTAACAGAAAATTAGTTAATTCTGAAGGAAAAAACCGAGAGGGCCTTAATTTAAAAAAAAAAAAAAGTGGGAGAGGGTCGGTCCCTGACAAGAGCGAAGGCAGTAACCAGGAAAGCCCTCACCAGCCGTAATGCTGACGAGCAAGGGGCAATGGGCTTTATAAAAGGAGGGCCACTTGAACTCCGAGGCAGCAGCGCTTGACTGGAGCAACATGCAACTCTCTTCCAGAGGCAGTAATACCGCTGAGGGGAAGAAAGAATGTTATAGAACATTCGTGGCAATTAAATAAAAGGGGGAGGTGGGCTCTACTCCCCTCCCCCTTTCCTTTATGGGCCCATTTCGGCCCATTGAACACCACCCCAGCCATTAAAAGAAAGGAAGCCGCAGGGATACCAACACCTGAGACCTAGCTGTGCTTCTTTTTGGTAATTGGGGATCATGCAGCCCCCGTCATGGAGCCACTAATAACCCTGGGGACCCCATCCTCCTGCCGTGTCCCTGGGGGCCAGAAATTGGCCTGGGAAGGGGGCTGCATGCCCGACTCCCCATTTACATGGGGCCTGCATGCTGGGAGTTGGATGCAGGGCCTGGCCGCAGGCCCTGCGCGTCAGGTGTTGGCTGCATGGTGGGGGGTTGGCTGCTACTGACAACCCTTTGCTGCCCACAGCTGAAGAGTGTACACGGCAGGGGCTCAGCAGTATGCAGGGGGTGGTCCTCATACTGTAACAATACCTGCTGAATTTCTCAGGTTTTGTATGTATAAATTATGAACCCAAGTATGTCCCTGTAACCTTATGGTTTTCTTAGTGAATTTCTAAGGTTTTTAAGATTCTATTTCTTAACCATAACACAGAACGTCCCTGTAACCTTTGTGGATTTTTTTCAGTGAATTGTTAAATCACCCATGATATGGTTAGTGACATCACTGACATCTCAAATGACATTACTGACACAGGCCTCAAAATCATGTTACTAGACCTGCAGGTCCAGTCACTTAGATATTCAGCTTGACCTAACTGTAATGTACTTGACCCATAAACTGGTCTCATTGTGTCATCCTAGGCAAATATTTGATTTTACAGAGCCAACTTTTTCTTCATTATCACTCATGAGAGCCCCTCCCAGTGTGTGCGTGCAGTATTACTGTTGTACAAAAAAAATGTAGTTGGCTTGATTCAATTGACTAAACATTTGCTCAGTGCTTAATAAGAATCTAGCCCACATATTGGGTACACATGACTCAGGACTTGCCTCTTAGTTCTCTAATAGCATTGTTATCAGAACGAGGAGAGAAATATTTCTTAGTTCTTCTTTAAAATCTCACTTTAAATAAATATATTACTAAAGCATGAGGTAGTGTCATTTACAGACTGCATATTTTCCATTGAAATGCCTAAAAAACATTCCCACCAACATGCAGTTTTACTTATAAAAGTGGATTAAAAAAGGTGTGGAAATTAGGTTTCAGCAAATAGTGTTCTGAATTGTTTTTGTTCTAAAAACTATTTTTGCATCACACAATTTGTTTAAAAAAAAAAAAAAAAGGGCCTGTGTTTCGATTTTTTTTTTTTTTTTTTTTGTTCCCTCGCCGCCCCCCCCCCCCCCCCTTTTATCCCCCCTGAAAATGGCATAAACCAAAGGGTTTGCGGTGCAAAAAATCACCAGCTTTCAGGAACAGGCAGACTTGAATCAGAAAACCAAATTTTTCAACACAATTTTGGCATTTTACTGGGACATACCCCACTTTTACGTTTTTTTTTATTGTGTGTGCTTTCAGCTTCCTTCCAGTCAGTGACAGAAATTGGTGTGAAACCAATGCTGGATCCCAGAAACCCAAACAATTCTGAAAAGTAGACCACATTTTTAATTCAGCAATGGGTAAATTGTTGAGATCATACAAGGGTTTCCTACAGAAAATAACTGAAATAAAAAAAATGTTGAAATTGAGGTGGAAAAAAAACTACAATTTTTCTCTACGTTTTACTCTAACTTTTTACAGCGGTGCCAGATTTTTGAAAGCAATATACAGTTACGTCTGCTGGACTATTCTGGTTGCGGGCATATATAGGGCTTGTAGTTTCATTAAGAACCCTAGGTACACAGAGCCAATAAATGAGCTGCACCTAGCAGTGGGTTTTCATTCTATACCGGGTATACAACAATTCATTTGCTGAACTGTAAAGAGTGAAAGATGGGTATCAAGAAAACCTTTGTATTTCCAAAATGGACACAAGACAAGGTGTTGAGTAGCAGTGGTTATTTGCCCATCTCTGAATTCCGGGGTGCCCATACTAGCATGTGAATTACAGGGCATTTCTCAAATAGACGTCTTCATTACACACACTCTTATATTTGGAAGGAAAAATGTAGAGAAAGACAAGGGGCAATGACACTTGTTTTGCTATTCTATGTTCCCCCAAGTCTCCCGATAAAAATGGTACCTCACTTGTATGGGTAGGCCTAGCGCCTGCGACAGGAAATGCCCCAAAACACAACGTGGACACATCACATTTTCCCAAAGAGAACTGAGGTGTTTTTTGTAAAGTGCCTACCTTTTGGATTTTGGCCTCTAGCTCAGCTGGCACCTAGGGAAACCTACCAACCCTGTGCATTTTTAAAAACTAGAGACCGAGGGGAATCCAAGATTGGGTGACTTGTGGGGCTCTCACCAGGTTCTGTTACCCAGAATCCTTTGCAAACCGCAAAATTGGGCTTAAACTTTTTCCTCACATTTCGCTGACAGAAAGTTCTGGAATCTGAGAGGAGCCACAAATTTCTTTCCACCTAGTGTCGGCCCCACCCCCCCCTTCTTAAGTGTCTGATTAAAAATTATACCTCACTTGTGTAGGTAGTGCCCGCAACCAGAAAGACCAAAAACTTGTAGAGATTGAGGGGATAGCACAGTGAGTTGAGCACATTCTTATTTTATACATCTTTAGGCTGACTCTGCTTTGGGGACCCACACAAGTGAGGTGTCATTTTACTTGGGAGACTGAGGGGAACGCTGAGGAGTAGGAAATTTGTGCTGGAGCGGTGATCCTACTAAGAAAAGGTAGGAATATATATATATATTTTTAAAAGGAAATTGTGAGGTTTGTAGAGGAGTCTGGGTAAGAAAATGGGGGATCCACGCAAGCTACACCTCCCTGGACTCCTTGTGCTGTCTAGTTTTTAAAAAATGTCTGGGTTTGGTAGGTTTCCCTAGATGAAGGCTGCACCCACAACCAAAAACATAGGTGCCCCCCACCCCCAAAAAAAACACAGCTAGTTTTGCAATATATCATTTTGATGTGTCCACATACGTCTGTGATGTGCCAAACACTAAGATTGTGAAAAGAAATGCACTTAGGTTATGTGAAAAAGACCCCACACCCCCTCACCTTGGTGGCATGCTTCATTATCGGGGTCCCACCTGAAACCCCTTGTGTCACAAGTGTGCTGCGATGCCTGATTACAGCGGAGCAGGTTTTGTCATTTGTACCACACATACTGGTTGGATTTTGCACGAGGGTGAGTGATGGTTCAGTAGATGAAATTTTTTTAACAAGAGATTTCACAAAAGTGAAATGCACTGTTAATAACTGAAAGGCCAAAAAACTGAACCAATGACTCACAGCTCGTGAGCTGTAAAGCTGTGTCAAGGCACCAACCGTTTTACAGTCCATTCACACACCTTTCATACATGACATGCACAAGACCATTCACACCACCAGCCACGGGACCAGCACATTACAACACTTGCATCGACAGACAGCGCCACTCAAGGGCCCATCGCTTACATATGCCCACATGCCTGATACAGCAGTCACACTAGCCGATGGGAGTGTGTGGACTGACGTTTGGCTGCCACCGCCAGCAAAGCGCTACCCCACGCACACCGCCAGGCAAAGGGCCACCCCACGCACACCGCCAGCCAAGCGCCACCCCACGCACACCGCTATCACTTTTTGTTTATTTATATATATATATATAAAAAATAAAAAAAACACTAACTAATTATAAAATAAGTACAAAACTACAAACACAAAAGCTCTAACTAAATACATGACAGTAATGCCAACCGTGAAACTGAACATATGAAAATATAATATAGGCAGTTTACGTTCACGGTATTTCCCCAAAAATGTTCTTAGTGTGTTAATTTCTGGAACAGCCGGCCACACACAGCCCAGGCTTTGAAGGGCAATCGGTGCAGCACGTCCGGCTCTCCCTCCGGATACCTCTTTGGGAACATACTCTACATTTTAGTGGGCAAGACTTTTCTGGGAGTGGGAGGAATGTGATCTGGAAAGTGGCGATCTTTCAATCTAGCCACATCCTCCACCACTGCTACTCTAGGAACTCTTGGCTGTTCCACCACAATAAGGCTCTCTATCACTGACTCCTGAAATGTAACAAATTTCTTCCTTGACTCAAGTGAACAATCCTTGAACACAATAAAAGCATTAAAAGTTGCCGGATTGAACAAATGGATGGCCAACTTTTTATACCACACTTAAGACTTACGAAGATCAGTGTAAGGTTCCAACCTCTGATCTACTCTATCAACACCACCCATGTGCCTATTGTAGTCCAAAATGCACACAGGTTTTACACACTTGGGCAACCTGACCTGACCCCAAACAGTCACAGGGGAAGTAATCTCATCATGGATGGTAGATAGCATGTACACATCCCTCCTGTCTGAAAATTTCAGAGCTTGCAGCTCATTATTCCACAAGGCACTGCACTGTCCCCTCAAGTTTTTTTTACAGACATGCTCCCTTGGATAGCCTTTCCGGTTAGAACGGATTGTGCCACAAGCAACAGTGTCCACTCTAAACAACTCCTTGAACAACTGCACTCCAATATAGAAATTATCTACGTACAAATGGTGACCTTTGTTAAACAGTCGTCTACAAAGTTCCCACACAATTTTTTCACAAACTCCAAAAGTGGCCGGACAACCAGGAGGGTCAATACTGGAATCCCTACCAATGTAGACCCGGAAATTATACACGTATCCTGTACTGCTTTCTGACAGCATATACAATTTAATCCCATACCGTGCCCTCTTACTAGGAATGTACTGCTTAAAAACTAAACGCCCCTTGAAAAGGACCAAAGACTTGTCCACACTTATCTCTCTGCCTGGAACATAGACCTCTAAAAAACGATCTACAAAATGATCAAGGACAGGCCTGATCTTAAAAAGACGGTCACAATCAGGGTGATCTCGTGGCAAGGCTAAAGTATTGTTTACAAAATGCAGCATACGAAGAAGCAAATAGGGATTACGTGTCATAGTTGCAGGAAATAGACAGTGGCATCAAGGGACTAGTAGATCAATAAGAAGCCAGTGACAGCTTCCTTATCAACCCCATCAAAAGGTCAAACCTAAAAACTTTCATCTCTTCCAGATATGTGGGAACCCACTGAATAGCTCTACACTGAGGCCTAAGTCTGGCAGCGTTGTCCCTCAAATATTGCTCCACATACAAATTAGTCTGCTCCACAATATCTTCTAAAAATACATCGTCCATAAACAAGTGAAAGAAATTGACAGGCAAAAAGTTTTCCGTATTGACTCTACACCCTGGGAGACCAGTAAATGCAGGTAACTGTGGCTGCTCCATGTTTGTGGCAATCCAGGTGTCAGGTCTTCTAATGGGAAACCCTTAAGCCCCAGGCTGCTGCACTCTTGGCACATAAATGTCCTCCTCTAAAACAGGCTCTTTATCTGCACTGAGTGGCTTCCTCATCAGAAGAATCCTCTCGGACAGAAAACTCACTGCCAGAATCTCTCACTTCCTCCTCTGCCTCAGATGTAGAGTCAGTCTCGTAATCATGTTCTGAAGATGACTCAAAAAGCATGCCAACAACCTGCTGAGCGGTCACTTTGTGGCTAGCCATGATCCTCACTAACAACAAATGGATTGCCAACAACAACCAGCACTAAAATAAGTAATAAAGTGTAGCTTTATCACAGAGTTATGTACTAAAAAACTATACCACTCACTTGCCTGAAAAAGCTACTCACCAGCAACTACTCTGCACAGCCAGCAATCCCCAATGATATCCCACTAAAAAGAAAAAAGCAAATTAGACATATGACCACACAAATATCATTGTGCTCAAATCTAAGGGCAATTTCACACACTACTGCATTTAGTACACCTTTGGAGTAAATTGCTTTCACTTATCTAAAACATGCAACTATGCAAACTGCAGGACAACTACAGCAGAAGCTTTGAACTAGAACAAAAAGAAGAAATAAACTGGTATAATCACAAATACTTTGCCAGTTGACAAACACCCTGCCACCAAGAACTTAGAAATTGTCCCTGGTGCCCAAGTGGCTTCTGTCCCCTCTTGGGGGCAGGCCTAAAAAAATGAAAAAATAGGCCAATCTGCCCCCAAGGGGGGCAGAAATGGCCAACACCTCTGTACCCTGTTTGGGGAGGGGGGTGACCCTTGTCAAAGGGGATGCCCCCAGCACAAAAAAACTAAGGGGAGGCATAAAAAAAATCTCTGACATCTTGGTGCCTTCTGCCCCCATGATGGGCCTAAAAATAAGGCCAGTCTTCCTCCAAGGTGGGCAGGGATGGCCATCAGTAACGTTCCCCCTTTGGGGGCTGGGGTGACCCTTGACAAAGGTGCCGCCTCCCCCACACAAAACACACGCAGGATCCCTGGTGCCTAAGTGGATTCTCCCTTTCCATCCTCGACTGGGGGTGTGTGGGTGGGAGGCCCATGGGGGAAGCGCTAGCCGGGTGCAGGACGAGCTGGTTTCGTCCAGGACACACGGGAACCGTGTTCCTGGACAAGATCAGCTCGCCCCAGGCACCCAGGGGGTTAATGCTCCTTCACTTTTTTAGTTAACAGAACACCTGTTTGTCAGCTTTCCAGAAGGGACTAGCTAGTTAGGCCCTAAATATAGATCACCCTGATAAAATCTGACTCGCCATAGTGAGTGGGTGAGTAGGTTTATTGAGGCCTATGACATCATCCAGTGACTATTAGTAAACATTTTCTGAGACTTAGAAATAAAAAAAATAAAAATATATATATATATATATATCTCTACTGCATAAGCTAAATTACTATTCTTTCTGCACTACTGATCAGTGATACTATTTCTAACATGTCATCTGATCTATAATCCCATTTTTAAAGTGGGTGTACTATTTAGTTAGTGAACTAGCCTCTACACTGACACGTCTTCTGCTGATGCATGCATATTGTAGTGCTCTGTGGCAGTCTAAGCTGTTCTTGGAGACTTAACTTCATAGAGATGGCTTGTAAAGTTATGTTTTGACATACTGACCAGTTTCCTTAGACCTCTCTCCTTTGTGATGAATGACTGCAGTAGTGGATTGCAATAAATTAATCTGTACACTAAGGCCTTTCTCTAGGATGATGACTCAGTGCAGTAGACTTTTACAGTAGACTCTCTGATCACACCTTTCTCCAGGATGAAGAATTATTTTACTCTTGGGTTTTGACACCGTATCCGGTCCTCTAAGACCTCTGCACTATTTGTATGTTGTAGTTTGTGCACTAGCTCCTTTTTCCAGTTTGACAAATGTTGTGGTTGTTTGCAATGGACTAACCTATATGGTTAGACTTTTTACTTTGGTCATTAGTGTTTAGAGTAGTGGGTCAGAAGAGACATGAATATCCACTGAGTACTTTCTCTTAGGTGGTAAATGAGTGTAGTAGTAGTAGTAGTTCATAACCTTACCATGAGCTGTGTGCTGTATGTCTCTCACCTCTTATATTATATTTTTGAATTAAATGGTATATTAAGTATATTGAAGTTTACCTTGCTGGGTGATGTCACTGACTGTCATGAGTGATGTACTATGTGAGGCCATAAGCTGGTTTCTGTGCTGAGTGGCAGAAACCGCAGAAATGTGAGGTTTCTGCTGGTCAGCCCAGTCAAAACCATTTACCGGCATTGGCCTTTGCTCCATGAGGAGCCGAAGCCAAAGCCATTGCACAGAGGGTGCTCCCAGCTCCCTCAGGGTATACACTGTCTGCAGTAGAAGACCGTGTGCATTGTGAGGGTGCTGGGCAGGGGGGCCCTGCACTTTCCATGCCATGGGCAGTGCCCAAGCTCTCCTCTCGGCCCCCAGCACTAACTTTTCTGCCAGCCTTTTCATAGCAGGGTCCCTGCCATGAAACGGCTGGCAGAAACTGGACTCGTAATCAGCACGGTGGCTGCCCTCTGCACCACTGCTTCTGATGACTGATGCTCACCATCGGGAACCTTGCTCCTGGCGTTGGTGGCGGTCCCCTGGTGGTCTGACCGACAGGGTTGTAATGTGGAGGTCGGACTGCCTGGTGTGCAGCGGTGGCAGTCTAAAGACTGCCAGACTCTTAATGCGGGCATAAGTCTCCACCCATCCACATGGGAAACCATTGTTTTTCTGGCTTTCCTTAAACAGAAAAGAGTTTCAAAGTTAAGTTGTTTTCTGCTGAAGGTAGAAGAGAAGGGGAAGAGCAGGATGAAAAAGACTTAGCACCGCTGAAGAAGTCCACCAACATTTGTAAATATTTCTCTATCCGTTCAGGAGAAAAAGTTCTTCCAAAATTAGTCCGGTGCAATATAGAAAGCAAAAAACTGTCTAGGTACAGTGAAAAAGACTTCACATAGCGCATCCTCTAGGACGTGTCGCAGGATAAGAGCGGGAAGATGGTGCATCGTCATCAGCAGCTGGACTATCTGAAGGACCTTTACCACCTGACCACATGGTTACCATCCCCGCTGTTTAACCAGAACTGCAAGACATGGTCACTCATTGTGGCATATGCCAGTTGTACAAAAAATTTCATCTGTTGCAAATGTTATGAATGCTGTCAAAGTAGATATACGAAAAGCAAATATAGAGTACATTTAACTTTACATTGCATACTATAAGTAAGTAGCTACATAATGGTTATGTCAGTGTATTACAGGCTGTGTAAGTGTCTGAGTATGTGTATAAATGGGTATATAAATGGCTGTACAGGGTGCATGAGTGGATGAGTGGTTATGGGAATCAGTGTATCAGTACCTCTATGGACTGTCACTGGATGTGTAGGTAGCTATGTGGGTGTGTGACTCGGTGTGTTAGTGACTGTATGGTTGTCTAAATGGGTATGTGGAGAAGTGTGGCACAATAGTTAGAGCGGCAGACCCTGATGCAGAGATCTGGCCCAGGAACAGGGTTCAATTCCCACCTTGGTGGGTCTTGGGCTCAATTCCCTTGGACCAGATAATTCTCGCCTTGGTGCCTAATCTAATTAATGGGTCCCACTCTAACTCTGGGCAATAGCTTGCCTAATCTCCAACGGCCTTGACAGCGCTTGGATGCCTGGCTTCACCCTGGGGGTTGTCCAGGAGTGGGTGCCTCACAGGGAAAAGCCAGCAGGGGTTCCACAGCGGTATGCATACAGCGCCTTGAGACCCTAACGGGTGAGTAGTGTGCTTTACAAGTGCGAAATTTATGTAAGTAGCTGTATGGATTGGTAACTGGTTGTGTTTGGGTGTGTAACTATGTAAGTGGCTTTGTTAGTGGTAAAGTGCTGTGTGGGTGGATGTGTAAGTGCCTCTGTTGCGGTCTGACTAGGTGTGTGAGGCTGCATGGGTTTGTAAATAGGTATGTTCGTGGCTGTGTGGGTGACTAGGTGTTTACCTGGGTGTATGGGTATGTGACTGTGCTGGGTACATGAATAGCTGTTTAGTCATGTGAGTGGGTATGATCGTACCTGCATGGGTGTGTGAATGAATATGTAAGTGGATGCGTAGGTGGGTAAATAGGTGTGAATTTTTTTATTTTTATTTTTTTTAATGGGTGTGTGGTAAACACTGCATAAATGACTGTTGGGTACATAAGTGCTTTTGTAGTAGTGTAACTGGGGTTGTAAGTGCCTGCTTGATGGTATAAATTACATGGTGTAAGCAAGCACTCCCATCTAATTTCAAACACTTTAATTCATACTGGCTTTATAAAATAACTATTTCAGTTTATCAATTCCCCTTCCCTTTTTGTTGCTCACTATGTTTTGACTTAATGTTCTCTTCTAACCTTCCTTCTAATTTGCCTTTTACTGCAGTGTTCCAAAGTTACGCATTTTTCTTTCAGGTCATACACTTGGTTTTTCTAAATATGTACTTTTTATAGTGTAGCCCAATTAATACATCTGTACAGTCTTTGCTGTTCAACTTTTATTTTAACATCTGTTAACCTCATTTTCCACTACAAATCTCAAGGCAGAAAGATGGCATCGCTCCTCAAATATCGGTAGGAAAGTACTAATAATGGCTAACCATCCCACCGTGCTCTCGGACTCCTGTACTTAGCACATCACAGACTTTCTTCTATTTTGTTCTGCCACTTCTAAACTGTAACTATTTTTAACCCTTTCCGTGTTTCCTGTGATGAAGTTCAATTTGGTAGGGTTTTTTGCAGATATACCGTGGGGATCCGCATAGTCCCCCTGTGTGATCTGCAGATCCACATGACAGCCTTTAGCAGCATTCAGCAGTCCACTGCCAGTGCTTTTCATTTACATTTTATTTTTTAAATAATGTCAGTTGCAGACATACTCTCTACTGAGCAATTTGTGTACACTACTATGCTTTTCAGTTACATACTGTAGACTTTTGTGTTCCCTTCCCTGACACTCTTTTAGCTCCATTTCCATAGTAATCAGGATTCCAGTGGTGTCTGCCTACCACTAGGTCAACATTTTTCAAGACTTTCTTGCAACACCATACTAGCTGCACATTAACTGTACCAGGATTGGTTGTCTGTCTGCAATTCCAAGCATATCCCAAACAGAACTGTTTATTTTTCCAAAGTAAATCAGTTTTTTTGTTTTGTTTTCTTAGTCACTACCTAATTTCAGTTCCCCGCACATCTCACCATCCAATCAAATAGGTTCTTTTATGTTATACTTGCTGGCCTCCTTTTAACTGCCGTTCATTTTCAAAATTTTCTTATTCTGCTGCAGCCTTTTCCTGTGTGTTACTGTTGTTTGCCTACAAAATGGTCAGTCTAGATTGTGGGTGTAGATTTGTGTTTTGGGCCATAGCCTGCTAGGAAGAGTGGCATTGACAGGAACTTAAGTTCACCCAGTGTACACATTACTTGGGTTGGCCAAAGAGTGGTGAAGTGGTGCTGCCTTTGATTGAAGCATTGTGAATTGCCAACATCCAGATGACATGATAGCGCATTGTTGTAACAATGAGCAAGGATACCTTTGGTAGCTTAATATCGCTTTTCCCACGTACTGCCTTGGTGTTCTAAAACATTTGCCAGAGACAGAATAGGCAGTGGTCAACCAAATTGTATCCGTAGATGGGGAAATCCAATAAACATACAAATAAAGCTGTTCCTGCATTTTATCGAGACCACAACATAGGCTCTATATACCGCAACAACTTAAACTTCAATATAGACCGTTTATATTGAAAAACAGAGTCCGTTTCACAGATGATGGCAAAAGGGTATTTGTCAACTTTAAAGACAGCATCTTGTTCTGTGTAATTATCATCTACACATCATAAACACAAAGGCTTTTTTTCAGGGCCAGTCCTCTTCCCAAACACTTCTTTTTGTTTTCAGATTGTGTTTTAAAAAAAAAAAAAATTATTTTTTATTTCTCACTCAAATCTGTCGCTGATCCTCTTCCAAATAACAGGTCTGCTGGCTACCTTACAGGTGGATCTGTGACTGCTCTGTAGATCCGTTCCCAACCAAAAGCATATAGTAGATATAAAACAACACATCTAATATAAACATTTCCTACTGCTTTTATATAACTGTATCACTGTCTCTGTGTAGATAGCTGGGTTGGTGTGAATAGCTGTCTAGTGCCTGTATAGGTGTGCTAGTGGTATTCTGCATCTGTGAGAGGGTGTGTTAGTAGCTGTGTGAGTACATGTGTGAGTGGGTGTGTTAGTGGTTCTGTGAGTGGGTGTGGGGGTCCATGTGTCATTGGCAGTGTGGGTCTTTAAGCAGGTGTTTAAGTGGCTGTATAGGTGTGTGAATGTGTGTGTGTGTGGTTCTCTAGGTCTGTGAGTGGATGTATGAGTTGGTGTGTCAGTGGCTCTTTGGGTGTGTCAGCGTTTGTGCTGTGTAGGTGAGTGAGTTCCTGACAGAGTGCAGCAGTGACTGTATGGGTGTGTTAGTGGTTGTGTGAGTGGCTGTGGGTCTGTGAGTAGATGTGCTTGTGGATTTGTGAGCAGATGTGTGAGTGGAAGTGTGGGTCTGTGAGTGGGTATAGTGGTTTGGTGGGCATGTGAGTGGCTGTATGGGTGTATTAGTGGTTTTGTGGTTCTGGAAGTGGGTGTTTAAGTGGTTGCATATGTCTGTGTGTGTGTATGTGTGTATATATATATATATATATATATATATATATATATATATATATATATATAATATATATATTTTTTTTTTAGTTTGAGCATAGCTGTGTGCAAGCACTGCTTTTTGACCTGTTGTTATCTATTCTGTGGGCTTTAACCACGAACATAACGTTTCTTCCTGGGGCTGCCTTTCAAAAAATCCCTTGATGTCGTTGGTAAATGCTTTGTGTTTGTCCCACCTTGAGGTTGTTTTGTTACCGTCCTGGTAGCTGGCCTCGTTACATGAATTATTAGCAACTGCACAATGACAATCAACCTTTTAAGAAGGGCCTTGTATTGTTCCGGAACACATGTCAAGTTTTATGTAACTTTTCACCTGGAATCGTTTTTTTTGTTTGTTAAAAACTGCCGATTATGAATCATGTAGCAAATGTGGTAAACCCATAACTATTTTGAAAACGATGCTGCCTCATAAACTCATAATTTTAGTGGCCCTGGCTTTAACTAACTCAATTAATGGCTGGTAACAATGTTTGTTTCTTCTTTAACTCTCTGCACCCCAGCCAACCTTACTTTCAGACAGAGGCACTTCAAAGTCAGCATTAACTATTCAGGGGCAGTTGTTTTTGTAGAAGGTAAGTCTAGTGGTTGGCAAGAAAGAGGCCAACAGGGTTGTGCTCTGATGCACATCCCTGATCCTCTCGACCCCTGGGACCTCAGAGTTATGGTCCAGGTGAAAGAGGAAAAGAGCGAGATTCTAAAATATTGTCAAAGAGATGGCCCTGAAGAGGTAGATATTGGGGTGGGGGGGAGGGTGTCATTTGTATGTTTACAAATGGCAACTGACCACTTCCTCAGTGAGACACCCCAAGGCAGGAGACAAATAAAATATGGCTTTAAAAAAAAAAAAAAAAAAAAAGTCCATCCATTATTGCTGCAGGCGTGTAAGTGCTGCTCAGTTATGGCTGCCTTACCATGAAGTGCAGAGGGGACCCATTTTCCTTGTTGGCCTTGGAGCCTAGGTCACCCTTGCTGCTTTTTTAACACAAAAGGGCAGAAAAGGTAATTGGTACTGCAGGTACAGTGGCACCTAGGCCCAAAGGTAGGAGGAGCGAGTTAAACCTGTTTACTATCCTTCCTTCCTTCCTTGCATTAAGGTCCACTGCACACCTGCCAGTGCTCAGTTAGGCCTAGGAGCAATGGCCCACGGGCGGGGAAAATTAAATAGTGGAGACATCTTTGTGCTCACAGAAAGGGGAATGGCTAGATAGGAGTCCGTGTTTATAACAAAGGATAGAGGAGACTGCCCTCTTTGCAAAGCAGTAGGTAGCATTAGTGAAGCAGGTGAGGCAGCACTGGGGCCCAGGAGTCAGGGTGGCCACTGCATCACAGTTATGTCTCACCTTAATAAATTTAAAGAAAAGAAAAAGGGCAAGGGAACTTATTTATCTTTCTTACATTAAGACTGAGGGCACCTTTGCAGAAAAAGGGGAGGCAGCATGTGGGAGCTCATTTTTTCCTGAAGGAGACAGAGTGCCGGTTTCAAGATAGGAGTGATGGTCTGGCATGGTGGCAAAGGGGCTGAAAAGGCAGAAGACAGATCCTGCTCCCTGGGAATGCAGTTATCATAAGTGCAGCAAATATAGTTGAATTGAGGTCCGCGAGGGGCTCTCAACACCCCTGTTATGAGGGGGGAGTATTATTTGGCCAATACCTGTTTCTTTGATGTGTTTGCTGTTTTATAAATCTCCTGTTTAGTGTGGTTTATAAGCTATAGAAAAAGTACTCCTAAAATGATCTCATAAGCCATGCCCCCGGTGCTCACCCTTTCCGTCCCGCTCACCTAGTCTTTGAAATAAAGTTTTTGAGGGGGGCCTGACTTCAAAGAGCCGTACCATCGTGGAAAAGATACATTCAGATATACCAGACGCAATATCTTGTGAACATCTTCTTTATTTGGGCATATGCGATCAAACAAATCTCTCCCTCTCTCACCACCTCGGACTTCTTTCATGCCGACCACCAAATAGGATTGAATGAGTGCTTCAAACATCTGTCAAATTGAAAAGCCTCTTTACATAACGTGTGTGCGCGCGCGATCTTTGGGTGGGTGAGTACTGCTCCAAACAATAATGGAAGAGATGCTCAGCAGTCTATGCAGTGGCTTAGATTTTCAAGGTAAGTTTTTGATTCCCTTGACTGGGCTTTTCTGTATCAATTGCTCCAAAAACTGAACTGTACTCCGGCCCCCTTTTTTAATGTCTTTTATCATCTTTCTGACCGCCTGCAGAGTAGAGTGCGACTTAACAATCTCCCGCGTACCACCAGTTTCTGTTTTCCTTCAGGCATGGATGCCACTTCCCCACTGTTAGCTCTTGGTGCTGATCCTCTGGTGTTTTGGAAAAGATGGGTTATCGCATGGCTTCAAATGTAGAGGGGGCTTCCAGTACAATGCGCCACTATATATGTGGGATCTACTCCTTTCATGAATTCACCTAAATGGACAGATCAAAGACTAATGCTCATTTTAGACTTGCATAGTCAGGACTCCAGGTTAACTACGATAACTCAAGCCTTGTCCCACTGGTTGTAAATGGGGTGACTGTGTGGTGCGCTAAATTTGTTGTCAAAACATTTGACTTCAAATACCTCAGACTATACTTTGCCTTAGATTCAGCCTGATTCCTGGAGTAATGTATGACACATGTGTGAAGAAATACAGTGGAGCACGATGAATTGGAATAAGGTATTCATGAGCATTCTGGACAAGGTCAACCTATATAAAATGATTCCACTCCCCCAAATTCTTTAGTTTCAAACGTACCCTTTTGCGATCTCTAGGACATTGGTTTACTGTATAAGCATTTGGGTTTCTTTGCACGAACAAACCTCTTCAGATTGCGTTTAAAAAATATATTTGCTATGCTTTTGAAGGTTGTTTGGGAATGGCAAATGTGTATCTGTATTATTAGGCAACCCAATTAATTTTCTATAAGTGATTGACCCGATCTGAAAAGTCATTTCTGTTACACAAAAAGCAAGATCTTCTAGGAGAGACCGAGGTGATGAAAGCTCCTATACGGCTACAAGATTCCAGGGTCACTTCATTCAAAAACTAAGGTTACAATTGAATGCTGGTCTAAACAGTTTGATTTATCCAGCAAACATCACTGTGACATGGGGCATATTTGACATACACAGCTACGAGGGTTTAGGTCATGGACCTCGATTTGGCTATCCCAGTTGGGAGACCTATGGGATGGAACTCGCACTAAATCCTTTTACACCTTACAGGGGGATTAGGAACTTAATAAAACAGTATTTTTCAGAAGTTTGCAGTTGAGACATGCATTGGCATTTCACTATTTTGAATGGTACCAGAATTCAGCCCTCTTTGCACGGAACGGAAATCGAAGAATTACAGTGCCCAATGTTTCGTTGATATAAATAGCATGCTTCTATTGCTTCCCTATACGATCAGCAGCTCTCTGTGTGGCATTAATGGGCAAAGTAGGCCACTCCAAAGAGTGGAGTACATGTAATCATATTTTTTATAAAGATTTAATTATCAGGAACTTTTAAAACATGTGAAATAATTTTAAATTACACCTACTTTTTACTTGAGTTATGTACTTTAGGATAAGGATGAACATTTGGTTTGACCATCCTTACACTGAAATACATAACTGAACAAGAGTATTAATAGCTTTCTCCAGTGAGCCGCTAAGGCACATGGAACAGGTGACATGGGTTTGAAACACTATTGGAGGATTTGCCTTTCAGTTAATAATTTGTACAATATGCCCCACAGCAGCAAAACTGTTCGTGTCCTCTCTGAACTGCTAGAGGATTGAAACATTACTCGTTCCAGATCTAGTTCCTCAGAAAAGGTGGTCTTTAGGCGCTTTCTGAACTGCAGGAAGAATAGGTTATTTACGATAACCAGAATGCTCTTTCCAAATACAGGGACGGCACAAATAGAATGCTTATCTTCTGGTTTGCTCCGTTTTACAGTTTTTCTTTACAGTGTGGGCATTAAGACTTTTCTTTTGGTCTACCAACGTCTGCCTAAAGTAGTTCATTTTTCGGTACGGAAACGTATTGTTTCTGGTAGGTTTTTTGGGGGAAACAGCTGGCCGTGAAGAGGATGCAGGACTGGACAGGGTCGAAGTGGAATTTCACTGGGGCTTAAATGATATGCTCGATCTTTTTCAGGCCTTTTGAGGACTCGTTATGTAGTCTGAAGGAGGTCCTACCCGATGGGCTGTATCATCTTGAACAGACAACAGAGCAAGGAGATATATCTGCTCAATAGGGTGACCACCTGGCATTGAGGCAAATTCTGGACAGGACTGTAAAAAATCCAGGACAAAGGGTCAAAATTCAGGACAAAAATTCA